>NC_069072.1:15403529-15713136 GCF_025698485.1 Gossypium arboreum | reverse complement strand
CTCAGAACTTTCTTCCATGGTGAAACTTTAAGAAAAACCAAGTCCCCCACAGAATACTCAATATCCTTCATCTTCAAGTCAGCATAAAACTTCTGTCTATCAGAAGCCGCTTTTAGATGCTCTCGAATCAACCGGACCTTATCCTCAATCTCTGAAATCAACTTCAGACCCAGAACACATCGCTCACCCAACTCAGTCCAGCACGAAGGAGTGCGACACTTACGACCATAAAGTGCCTCATACGGTGCCATCTGAATACTAGACTGATAGCTATTATTGTAAGCAAACTCTGTCAAAGGCATGTACTCTTCCAAACTACCTAAGAAATCCATAACACAACCCCTCAACATATCCTCCAGTATCTAAACCACCCTTTCTGACTGACCATCTGTCTAAGAATGAAAAGCAATACTAAACTCAAGACAAGAACCTAAAGCCTCATGAAGTTTCTGTCAAAATCGAGACTTAAAACGAGGATCCCTATCGGAGATGATCGAAACAGGAACCCCATACAGTCTTACTATCTCAGAAATGTAAAGTTTAGCCAACTTTTGTAAAGAGAAGTCTGTATTAACAGGAATGAAATGTGCCGACTTGGTCAATCAATCCACAACGACCCAAACATAATCCTTCTTAGTGGGTGCTAAAGGTAACCCACTAACGAAGTCCATCGTTACTCACTCCCATTTCCACATTGATATCTTCATTAGTTGTAGCAAACCCGAAGGTAACTAATGCTCAGCCTTAACTTGCTGACAAGTCAAACAACGAGCAACAAAGTCGACCACCTTACATTTCAATCTTGGCCACCAGTACAACTCTTGGAGATCTTTATACATCTTATTTCCACCAAGATGCATAGCGTAAGGACTACTCTGCGCCTCCTTCAGAATCGCCAGTCTCAAATCCTCATCATTAGGTACACAGATCCTACCTCGGAAGCGCAATACCCCATCACTGTCAATCCAAAATTAGTAGCAGTTCCAGCCTTAACTTATCGTAATTGCAACTCAAGGGACTTATCTCCTAACTGCTTATACTTAATCTGATCCAGCCATGTCGATTTAACCTGCAACTCAGCCAAGAGACTCCCATCATCATGAAGACTCAGTCGAGTGAACATTGCCCTCAAATCTGTCATAGCTCTACGGCTTAACGCATTGGCCACCACATTGGCCTTACCTGGATGATACTCAATACCGCAGTTATAATCCTTAAGCAACTCAACCCGCTGACGCTGCCTAAAATTTAACTCCTTCTGAGTGAGGAGATACTTGAGGCTCTTGTGATTAGTGTAGATGGTACACTTCTCACCGTACAGATAGTGCCTCCAAATCTTTAATGCAAACATAACTGCAGCCAACTTTATGCGTCAAATAATTAGCCTTGTGAGTCTTAAGCTGTCGAGACGCATAGGCATCTACCTTACCGTCTTGCATCAAGACACAACCTAAACCCACATATGACGCGTCACTATACACTACGAAATCTTTACCGGGTTTAGGCTGTATCAGAACCGGAGCCTGAGTCAAAGCTGTCTTGAGCTTCTCAAAGCTCTCCTACTATGCGTCTGTCCAAACAAAAGAAACTCCCTTACGTAGTAACTTAGTCAACAGCGCTACGATCAACGAGAACCTTTCTACGAAACGTCGGTAATATCCTGCCAGTCCCAGAAAATTACGGACCTCCGACACATTCTTCGGCTATTTCCAATCCAACATACCCTCAATCTTACGATGATCAACATGAATTCCCCCAGCAGACACCACATGTCCCCAAAAGATTATTTCCTGAAGCCAAAACTCACACTTAGGGAACTTTGCATAAAGTTGTTTTTCACGAAAGATCTGCAGAATAGCCCTGAGATGCTCATCATGCTCGTCCTCAGACTTAGAGTAAATCAAGATGTCGTCAATAAACACCACTACGAACTGGTCTAAGTAGGGCTGAAACACACGGTTCATCAAGTCCATGAATGCTGCTAGTACATTAGTCAACCCAAAAGGCATAACCAAAAACTCGTAATGTCCATATTGAGTCCTAAATGGCGTCTTATGTACATCGGCCTCCTTAACCCTTAACTAATGATAACTTGATCGCAGATCGATCTTGGAGAACACAGAAGCCCCCCTAAATTGATCGAATAAATCGTCTATCCTTGGAAGTGGGTATTTATTCTTAATCGTCAACTTATTCAGCTGACGATAATCGATACACATTCTCATCGTACCATCCTTCTTCTTTACGAACAGAACAGGTGCTCCCCATGGAGACACACTAGGATGAATAAATCCATGATCTAACAGCTCCTAAATTTGAGTCTTAAGTTCTGCCAGCTCCTTCGGTACCATTCGATAAGGGGCGATAGACACCGAAGCTGTACCAGGAATTAACTCAATCCTAAATTTTTATCTCACGACTTAGAGGCAATCCCGGTAATTCCTCTAGAAAAATATCTGGAAAGTCGCTCATAGTACGGATGTCCTTAACCGTAGAGTCCACAGAGTCAGAAACACTGATATAGGCCAAGAATGCCTTACATCCTTTCCTCACCAACTTCTTTGCCACTAACACAAATATCATATTAGACAAATAATTCCGTCGTTCACCAATCACGACTATCTCGTTATCCTCATCGGTCCTCAGAACAACCCTCTTTTTAGCACAATCCAGACTTACACGATGCTTCACCAACTAGTCCATTCCCAGAATTAAGTCGAACTCCCCAAACAGAAGTTCCATCAGATCAGCCAAAAATATCATCCCTTGAATTTCCAACGGAACGTCTTTAAACAATTTACTAACCCTAATAGACTGCCCCAAAGGACTCACCACTGAAATCTCACTAGAAGTGCTCTCATACGGTATTCCCAAAGTCTTAGACACAAAACATGCAACATAAGAATGTGTAGAGCCTATGTCTATCAGTGCAACATAAGATACATAAAGAATTAAAAACATACCCGTGATGACGTCTGGAGCATCTCTATCCTTACGATAACATGCAGTATAAAAAAATGCAGGCGGCCTCACCTCAGTCGGCCCAGTACCTCTACTTGGTGCTCTCTGACCTCGACCTATACCGTTACCATCCATAGCCTGTCCTCGGCCCCTTAGGTGGTTGTTGTACCCCTTTCGACAGCTGTACAGTCAGCAACCGGAGCTTGCATCTAATTACCCCTCAGTGGACAATCCTTAACTCGATGCTCAATCGACCCACACCTTAAACAAGCCCCAGTAGCTCTCTAAAACTCGCCCGGATGGTGTCTATTACAAAGCTGACACATCACCACCCCAACAGGAATAGCAACAGTAGGTCTAGCTCTCACAGGCCCATTAGTCCTGGCCTTTTTCTTAGGCCTCCACCCCACATTTGTAGGCTCAAAATCCCTTTTAGCCTTTCCTTTTTTCACGGTTTTGGCGCTCAGAGCGCTTCACCTCCTCGACTATCTTGGCCTTCTTGACCAATGCGGAAAAATTCCGCTCCCTCTGTGGAGCTATCAAAACTCGTAGACTATTGCAGAGACCATCATCAAATCAGACACAAGGCTCATACTCGATCGCCAACATGCCCCTCGCATAATGGCTCAATCTAATAAACTCAACCTCGTACTCAGCCATAGAACGGTCACTTTTAGTGAGACTTAGAAACTCACGTCGCCTAGCATCAGTGTAGCTAGCTCTCACGTACTTATTTTGAAAAATGGTCATAAACAGATACCAAGACAGTCGATTGGGCTGAGTGCCCTCCTTAACGGTCAAACACCATTGATACGCCTCATCTCGCATCAATGACATTGCCTCCTTGAGTTTCTGCTCATCAGAAAAGTTTAGATTGTCCATGATACGCTCCGTGGCCTCCATCTAGTACTTAGCCACACTCGGAGCAACTCTAGCGATGCCTCTGAATATCTCAGCCCCATTCGACCAGAGTCGTTTCATAACCAACCCAAGGGCCTCCAGATCCAGTATTAGCCCCAGCGACCCTCTCTAGAATTCGCAGCATGGCCTGAGACAGTCGTCGTCCCCAGCTGCACGGTCTTGAGACTCAGTACCAGCCTCAGTAACATGTGACACCGACGTCTCGCTAGTGTCCAGATTAGGGATCGTATCAGATGTGAATGACTCAGTTTGAATTCTTCTACAGCCTCTACCTCGGCTTCTAGTACCTCGTCTACGAGTACCACGTGTGCTCATCGTAACCATCAAATTAATCTGTGTTTAGAAGTTTTATGCACATCAGAGTACAGTTTCGATAATTATTAGTAGATATTTTATGCAAAACAGTATCAAAGTTTCAGAGTCAATTATCGCGAGTAATAAGCTCACTACATTTTTCTATTTACACTACCTAAAGTGTTTCAGTAACGTACTACCCATAGTAATCTCATAATACATACACAGTATTTCAGACAGATACAGAAAAAATTTAGTATAAGCATACTTTCAGACAGTACATATCAGAGTTTCAGAGAACTTACAGGATTAGTGCTGGAGGCTCAATGTACCACACACTCGTTATCAAAATTATTTTAAATCGCTTCATAAAGCATTTATAAAAACCAAATTTTGAAACCTAAATCCACAATCGAGTTTTGCAACCGGCCTCTGATACCACTAAATGTAACACTCCAAACCCGGCCTAGACGTTATGGCCGAATCTGGCGAAGTTACATGAGAACGTATTTAAAATCATGTTTACCCAAAAACCATTCTAGTCAACACCTTTTACTTAACTCAGAAAACATATATTGATTAATCTGCTAACATTTCTTAGTTCGCGGAAGCTTAAGAACAAATAAAGTTGCAATTCTGAAATCCATAAACAGTGTTTCAAATTCTGAACTTAAACCAAACAGTCTGAAACCAGAAATTACATAATTACTCCCAACTATAGTAATTAAAATAATAAAGCATTAAAAACCTTTAAAACTAGAGTTTATGAAGCAGCGGTCACTGTCGAGCCCTCCGCTGTATCGATCCACCTACTGCTGGGGATTACCTAACAGACAAATAAAATAAAGGGTGAGTTTTCGCAAACTCAGTGTGTACATCCCCACAGTAAAGCATGCATGGAAATGGATAACAGTCAAGCAGTCATAATTGAGCCTGAGCTCCTAACAGATTCGATGTAGGCTTTAGCCCACTTAGAGCAGTATCAGATACATTCGGGCATTAGCCCATACAGACATACATGTATATCAATCAGAACAGTAACGCCCACCAACCCTGTATACCAATTTTGTCCAACCTTACACCATGTAGGGATAAAATCGACCCACCCAGCCTTGCACACCAAGTATGAGAATAAAATCAACCCATCCAACCCTATACACCATGAGGTACTGTAAAATGACACATATTAATAATTGTAGCAAAGCTGCGAAATAAGTGGCTAAAGAGCCTTACAGTCTTCCTTCTCTTCAATATCAAACCCAACCTAATGCAATACAACATAAATAATGTCATGGCAAGCTTCCAAACAGTAAATAGATTATGTGTTCTATACTCAGATTAGATCAATATTTATACCCATGCTAAGTATAACATGCTAGCATACATCTCAATATCATATCACAGAACAGAACCTAAATAACGCTTACTGACCCCTTAACAGGTTACAGTCAACTAGGTTGACCCGTGCAACCTTCTGGAACAAATCAGATTGCCAGGCTCACACGCCCATGTGGCCTGTCCGTGTGAGCCCGCACGCCTGTATGGCTCACACAGCCCAATTTGGCCTTGTCCGTGTGGATCACACGGCCTGGTCCAGATTTTCATATGCCCATGTGAACTCATACGCCCGTGTAGCCCACACGGCCCAATTAGTCTAGCCCGTGCCTCACACACGGCCTAGCCAGCCTCACACGCCCGTGTCCGTCGTGCCCGTATAGGACATGCATGGCCTGGCTCGTCGGTCACAGTACTGTGTATAACCATACTGCCGTGTATCGCCACACGGCCTCCACACGGGCAGTCCACACGCCCGTGTAGCTCAACAGTTTCGATTTTAGCTTTCATTGAACCCCGTTTTCTGTGCAATCGAAGTACACACCTGGTTTCAATTGAAGCCTAACGCAATCCTGAACACTCTAGAACCTATTATTGTCAATCGTAAGCCAAATTTTCAATATCTTGATTCAAATAATTCAAAATAGACAAATCTCAAAATGAGAAATCTACTTACCTTCAACAAATATCAACAATTACTCGCTATTTAGAACCCCGATTAGTGATTCACAGAACCTTGATTGTCCCCTAAACATAAAATTAAATCCCTCTTAAACGATCTCCAAAAAAACCTCAAAATTTAACAAAACCATACTTACCGAGCCGACGGAACTGCTAGCAGTACGCCAAAACTAATCGAAAGAAAGAAAATAGAGGAGAGGGATAAAAGGAATAAAATTTTGGCAGCAAGGAGGTTTGGGAAAAAAACGGTAGAGAGAGCCAAAAATAAAACAGGTTAGGCAAACATCTCATACACCCTACCCCCTTTAGTGTTTTAATCCAACTTAAACGTCCGCACAACTTATCAGTAAAATTAATGCCACACTCACGCCTCGAACTCGAGATCTCAAGCACAATCCCTTGCCACTTAACCACTAGACTAGCAGGCCCATTCTGTTAAGTTCCTACCAATAAATTCTTATAAGCCCACTAACCAAAAGTCAGACTTTATCCAAATAAAAACAAAACATTTAGCCCAAGTTAAGGCTCGAACTTAGGACCTCCCCAACTCACCCCAAAGCACTTAATCACATAAGCAGGCATATATTTGTCAAAAATAGGGCAGAATACAACAAATATTCCAAAAGTGAAAATTGAAAAATTTGGGGCGTTACATGTTTAATGGTTAATAGATATGACATTGTACTTTGATTATTGACTTGGGATTTTTAATTGATTAAGTGAATTGGTAAAGTTGTTGTTGAATACATGCCTATATATATATTGATATATGGTTTGTTGGATCTTAATGAATTGGTGACATTTGACATTTTGTATAACATTGTTAGGCAAGCTTGAATTGGTTAGAAAATGACATTGGATGTTAGTTTGGATTGTTGTTTGTGATGGGCCCTATGACATATTGGTTAGAACTAGGCAAATTGCATGTTTTGGTATGATTTGAACATGTTGAATGATTGGTAAATGGTATACTTGTAGCTTAATTAAACATGAAACATTTGACTTGTTATTGAAGGTACATTTTAGGTCACATCGGTTGAAACACAGCCTGACACACGACTGTATGCCATACAAGGGTCTTGGCACACCTGTGTGCTCTGTGTAATTTAATTTTCATTTTGCACACACGGCCACAGTTAGTTGCACAGCCAGAATACACAGCCGTGTGTCTCCTTCCATACGATTTTAGTTTTCACACACAGTTGAACAACACGACCATGTCTCATAGCACACACGACCTAAACTTGTCACACGGCCTGACCACACGGCTGTGTGACCCTTGTTTTCTATTTTAAATTAGTCCCTGCTTGTTTTTGAATTGATTTTAAAGTTTCATAACCTCGATTTAAACCCCTTTTTGTATGAAAAGCATGATTATTGATTAATTATCTATTGATGATTAATTAAAGATAAATTTTGGATTGAAATAGCATGTGTATGTCCTGTTAATTGATGTAGCATCTCGTAACCCTAATCCCTTAACTCATTAGCAAAAATGAACTCATTAAAATAGCCATTGACCCCAGTTTTGTTCACCACCCCACCTTTCCTCTCATCACCAAAACATAAATTAAAAATAATAAAATAATTAATAAATCTATAAAGTTATTGAATACAATGGAATAAATTAAAATAATAAAACATAATTTTTATTTAAATAAATATATATTTATAAATAAGTATGATTTTGTTTTTAATACGATGATCGTTAATAATTTTAAAATAATTTTTATAAATAAAATAATTAAATGTGTGACATTAACATTATATATAAAAAGATAATATCAATATATTGATAATCTAATCTATAATTTATAGATTTATTTATTTATTCTTAATTTATACGTCAAAACTCAAAAGAAAATAAATATATTTTATAATTAAACTAAAATTAATTTTTTATAAATATTAACTGTTTCTAATCAAATAGAAATAAATTCTAACTCGATAAATAATATAACCCATTTTAAATCTATAAAACCAATAATATAATAAAAATAATTATAATTATTTTATTAATAATGTTTCCATTAAATATTGAATATAAATTTATGTTCATAACAACTGATTAATATAAAACAATTATATACTAATTAAAACTAATATTTAGTAGTATAAATATATGCATTAGCAAAACATTTTCATTCAAAATAACATTTAAAATTACTACAAAAATCATATTTTAGCATTATTTAATAGGTTTTGTTTCATCGGAAAAATGTATGATTTTTATTATTATTTGAGATGTTTGATTATTATTATTTGATATTACATAGTTTTAGTATTACTTGATTTTAATAATATTTACATAATCATGAATGTTGTTTTATCGTTGAATTATGAAATATTAAGTTAAAAATAATTGAGTATTCAAGGAATTGTTCTTTGTAGCGAAATTTTGACTCATTCGGATCACACATTATTTATCTAATTACTCAAAATATTACTATTGGTTGTTTTTCACACTACAGGAAAATAGGTTTTTAGCGGCGTTTTATCAAAAAACGCCTCAAAAATTGTAAAATACAGAGCAATAGCGGCGTTTTACCAAAAACGTCGCTAAAAACAGAGCAATAGCGGCGCTTTTGGTAAAACGCTTCTAAAAGTCGAACTAATAGCGGCGCTTTCGGTAAAACGCCGCTAAAAGTCGGACCAATAGCAGCGCTTTTGAAAAAACACCGCTAAAAGTCATATAATCCTTAAATCCCTAAACCCTAAAAAAATCATGAACACTAATCTATAACCCCTAAAATACTAAACCCCTAAACACTAAACTATAACTTTTAAAACCTTAAACCCCAAAAAACATCACATGGATATTGATGTGTATATATAAATGTAAAAGCTTATGTTCATAATAAATTATGGAAGCAATACTTAATATTGATTAAATTTATTTTTGGTTTACGGTTTAATATTTAAGGTTTAAGGTCTATGGTTTAGGGTTTTATGGTTTAAGGTTTAATGACCATGGGTATATAGTATGTTAATCTCAAGTGAATCATATTCAATAATTAAATCCTAAACCCTATAATTAATTAGTGTTATCGATAATAGATATCTTGATTTTGATAAAAAATATTTTATATATATTAATAAGGTGTTATATTGTTTAATGGATTGAAAGGATATTTTGTGGAAAATGTTTTAAATGATAAGTTTACCTTTAAATTTTATTAATAGTTTTTGTTTATACTATTTTAATATTTATCTATCTTGATTAATTAAAATATATATTTATTTATATGAACAAAATTCTCTACACTCATTTGTGTCTCCACGCTTTTTAATTGTAACTCATTTTCTTTTTAAAATATATATTTGTGTCTCCACGTTTTTCATTTTCTTTTACACAATTATTGATATAACATCATTTTATATTCATATATCTTGCATGGATACATAAATATTTATATTTATTCAATATAAAATTTATTGATGTATTTATTTTTTAAATGTGTATGATTAAATCAAAACTAAAGTTTCAACTATAGATTTAAACCACAATTAGAATTTCATGTCTACTGATTACGCATTAAACCGAAATAAAAATAAACTCAAAATTAAAAATTAAAAATTAAAAATTAAAAATTAAAAATAAAAATTTAAAATAAAAACTTAAAAATTTAATATTTAATATTTTAATCCATATTTCAATTAAAAGTTCAATATTCAAAATTTAAAAAATTCCAAAAGAGAAAAATAAAAAATGTTAAAAATAAAAAAATTTTAAAATTAATCAATAGCACAAAAAATTAAATTATAATGACGTTTTTAGTGAAAACACCGCAAAAAAAAATCAAAATCCCCAATTTTTAATTACCCGCTCGTTAGTCCCTAAATCCCCCCAAATAACTCTCAAAAATTGCCCCAAAATTTCATATTTCCAGCAACATTCTTTGTCTCTGCATCTTTAGGTTCTTCGGCCGTTTCTCCTTCGTAGATTGAAATTAGATGTTGAGAAAGGTTTGCCTCCCAAAAAGGAAACTATCATGAAAGTAGGAATGTCCCAGATGCAGAAACAGTACTATAGGGATTTGCTGCAAAAAGATCTTGAGGTTGTAAATGCTGGTGGAGAGCGTAAGCGTCTTCTGAACATTGCAATGCAGTTGCGCAAATGTTGTAATCACCCATACCTTTTCCAAGGTGCTGAACCTGGACCTCCATATACAACAGGAGACCATCTTGTTACCAGTGCTGGTAAGTTTACTTCCTGGAAGATATTGAATTCTTTGGTGCTGAATGAAAACTGACCTTAGTTATTTATTTCCAGGTAAAATGGTTCTCTTGGACAAATTACTTCCAAAGCTGAAGGAGCGTGATTCTAGAGTTCTGATATTTTCACAGGTACCTCTGCGGTGTCCATGAATGCGTTGGTTATTGGTCTATATATTTCCCTATGTTATTCTTCCATTTTAAATTTATTTACATAATTTACTTTTAAGTGTCATTTACTTTCTGGGTTTCTTCCTTACGATTTTGCTGTGGAATTTTTTGTATTCAGATGACAAGGCTACTGGATATTCTTGAAGATTATTTGATGTTTCGTGGATACCAGTATTGTCGAATTGATGGTAATACAGGTGGTGAAGATCCTGATGCTTCCATTGAAGCCTTTAATAAGCCAGGAAGTGAGAAATTTGTTTTCTTGTTATCAACTAGAGCTGGAGGCGTTGGTATTAATCTTGCTACAGCAGATGTTGTGATCCTTTATGATAGCGACTATAATTGGTCAAAAGAAGGAAGTTCAAGTGTTTTGCTTTTTGCACGAAGGTTTGAAAATTGTCTTTCATACTTGTTGAGAAGTTAGCTATAATAGGGTAACCTTATTTATTTTTTTAATCATAAAACAGTACACTATTGAGGAAAAGGTGATTGAGAGGGCCTATAAAAAACTTGCTCTAGATGCTCTGGTTATTCAACAAGGACGATTAGCAGAGTAGAAGAGTAAGAAGCTTCTTTGCAGTGCAATTGTTTAGCTTGATGCAACAATTCTTTGAGTCTGTCTGGTAGCATTCAATTTCTTGTTTTGTGCAACTGTTAACAAAGATGAGTTGCTTCAAATGGTGAGGTTTGGTGCTGAAATGGTCTTCAGCTCCAAGGATAGCACAATTACGGATGAAGACATTGATAGAATCATTGCCAAGGGAGAAGCAGTGACAGCGGAACCTGATGCCAAGATGAAGAAATTTATTGAGGATGCAATTAAATTCAAGATGGATGATAGTATGCCTCTCTTGCTCCTTTTTTACTTGTGAATTCATTTTTTAGGCAATTAACATTGTTCTTCTTTTGTAGCTGCTGAATTGTATGAATTTGATGATGACAAGGTAAAAACATTACTCTTTTTTGTGCCTTCTGTTTGCATTTTGCTATGTTCGGTGCTTTAGGAGTTCCCTTTGTTAATGGCTGATTTTTGTTTTTATTCTTTTTAAAGGACGAGAACAAGTTTGACATCAAGAAAATTGTAAGTGAAAACTGGATTGAGCCCCCAAAAAGAGAGCGGAAGCGGAAGTAAGTTGGTTACTTCAGCAATCTAATTAAATTTTGCATTATTTGTTTTTTAAAGGGTGCTGCACTTGGCTGTTAGGGAAGAGTCTGCCTGGCATCTGCTGATGAGGTACTGTGCTGGCTTTACGGAACAGTCAAAGAGAGTAAAATTCTAATTTCCATTTCCATTTCAACATGTGCTTGAACCCCTTTGTTTGTTTTTGATAGAAATGTATAATTGTTTATAAGATTGAATAAAATCAAGTATCATCAGCACCCTTTTGGTCTGCGATGCCAATACAACAACTTTGCTACTCTGTGGCTTCAACTTCACCACTTTGTTTGTTTTTTGGTAGAAATATATAGTAGTTTATATGATTGAGGAAAATCAACTTGGAGCATCATGGAAGTTTTTGTAGTTCCTTATCTTAGTAAATCTTATGGAGCTAATATTTTAGATAATGACTGTGTGATTGTTCTTTTTCTTTTGTTGGATTCAGATGAGGACTACATACTACAATTCGCACCACCATTCAACCGATTGGAGACTCTACAAGCATAATCTTGCCTTGATGCGATTACTAATCACGTTGAACAATCGTCAGTTCTCATTAGGTTGGAAAGCCTTTATGTAGTTAAAGTCTTTAGGTTTATGTGGCAGTGTCCTAGCATACAATCTTGATCTTGGGTCTTGAAGTAACAGCTGTTGTTGGCTTTTTTTCCCCTAATTTCCTTTATGGATGCATCATCCTTATCTCATTTATTAAAGATAATATTTTTATTTCAATGAATTTGATGAATTCTTGTTTGGTTGCTAAGACTTCGTTAGTAATGTGACGTATGAGCTAAAATTCTTCGTTCAAAGATATTGAGGTTTATCTCTCTAATTAAGTTTTTTGAGAGCTTAAATTTCAAATTCAAAATAGTGTAATTTGTGTAATAAAATATACGTAAATATAACATTTATGTTTACTTTTTAAATTCATTAATATATACATTAAGCAATGAATTCAAAATTTGACCTTAATTTATACATGCATTTCAAATTTCAATTTCATGTTGAGGTTACCAATTATAGCATAAGTCATCTGCTGAAATTCTTGGTTAAAATTTCTTTTCTTAAAGGTTTTTTTTTTTGTTTTTTTTCAAGGATATCTATTGTATGGTTAAGTAAATGTTAAGTGTCGTGGTAGTATGATTTTCATCAATTATTATTTTATTTTTCTGCAGGAAAATCCCTAGAGATTTGACAGAGGCATCGGTATCTGGTTCATGGTTGTCCATTGCAACTGCATTGGCTATGATATTTTTATTTGGAATGGTAGGCAGCTTTTCTGTTCTTCAACTTCGGTCTGATTTGACGTGGTTGGTGTGTAGAGTTGATTTTTTTTATCCAAACAACATTTATCTGACATATTTTTATCTCAGTAGTTGTTGCCATTCCCCTTAATTATAATTTTCGATATATATTTTGCAGGAACTGAATAAATATTTAACAGTCAGCACCTTGACATCTATTATTATTGACAATAGTTCTGATGGGGACTTTTTACGCATTGATTTTAACATCAGGTGCATTCATTTTCTGTACATTGAATTCATCTGATGTTCTCATTAGGTTGGAAAGCCTTTATGTAGTTAAAGTCTTTAGGTTTATGTGGCAGTGTACTAGCATACAGTCTTGATCTTGGGTCTTGAAGTAACAGCTGTTCTTGGCTTTTTTCCCCCAATTTCCTTTATGGATGTATCATCCTTATCTCATTTATTAAAAATAATAGGAATAAGTTGAGGTAATCTTTGTCCTGTGAGAGTTAGCCTTGTACTTTGACAGGCATCATCATGTTGCATGTCATGGTTGTTTCTCCGATCTTGTTTAAAAAGTTAAAAAATGAAGAAGAAAGAATAGGTTGAGTATATCTATTAGTGTATATATATATACACTATATGTGAATGTACATGTACATGGATGATTCCTGACTGAACTGTGATAATAGCTGTTTATTGCTACTATATCGAAGGTCCAAGTGAACTTCATGTCAAATTAGAAGCAGAGGGATTTTTACTTTGCAGATCGAACAGGTGGTTATCCACTGTTCAGTGCTCTGCGACATGTTCTGTCAGTTCTGGACCGCGAAGCGAAATATTATAGTCATCATGAATTTCAAAGTTAATATTATAGGCAGTCTAATTTAACATTGTAGTAAACATTATATTTGATAATTTTGGATACGATATATAAGAAAAACGATTAAAATACAACATGATATGAACATCTGAAACAATAATTTGTATGGCGAAAATGGTAAAATTTCCATATTAAGAAGATATGATGGAATTCGTATGGCGAAACGATAAAATCCATTTATAAACCAATAATTTGTATGGGAAAATGGTTGAAACAGATGGTCAAGGCATTTAGTTTGCAGTAACATCTTATAAATGTTAACTATCAATAATAGGGGAAAAGATAGAAAGCTCCATGTCTAATAGTGTAATCTTTTGTTTTCTTTGACACGTTGAAAATGTAGGAGGATGGGTTGCTTCACACTACTTGCGGGACTCCAAATTATGTTGCTCCAGAGGTTTTCACTCATGAACTCAGAAAATAATTAGCTGTATTGCTGCAACTCTTCTTTTTTTCCCCCCTTTTTTATTCTAGTATCTGATATTTTTATTTTCAGGTGCTCAAAGATAAAGGTTATGATGGTACATCATCTGATATTTGGTCTTGCGGAGTTATTCTCTTTGTTCTCATGGCTGGTTATTTGCCTTTTGATGAGCCAAGCCTTATAGGCTTGTATAAGAAAGTAAGTACCCTCCAGATTTGGCCAATCTGTTTAGATGAGAACTTCATTAAAATTGTTTGTACCTTGATAAATTTCAGATCTGGGAGGCTTCTTTCAGCTGTCCATCATGGTTTTCATCTGGTGCTAGGAATTTGATTAAGCGTATTCTTGATCCAAACCCTCTTACCGTAAGTTTCAAATTCAATTCATCCTATGAAAATTAGTGATTACATGCAATTTTTGATCACAGTATAAGCTTTAGCGCGTGCATTTTGGTTGAAATTCTGCATGTTCTTTTTGGCAGCGTATAACTATTCCTGAAATTCTACAAGATGAATGGTTTAAGAAAAGGTACAAGCCACCAAAATTTGAGCAAGATGAGGATGTAAATCTTGATGAGAATATCTTATATTTTACATGGTTATGATTTATGTCCTTATTTCATTGATATATTTATATTTAATCTAATTTTATTATTTATTTTAGTTTTAATTTTAAATTTTTATTTTTATTTTAATATTTTTAGTTAAAATTTTAATAAAAATTTAATTTGATAATGAATTTTAATAGAAAATTTTATATTTATATCATGGATATTATTCTTCTCAATATTTTGATAATGAATTTTAAATTTTTTTATATTTTTCATGATTTTTATTTTTTAAATTTTATTACCTTTAGCGGCGTTTTTTATGGCGCTTTTAAAACGCCGCTAAAAGTCAATTTTGCTGCAGTGCCAATTCTTTATTTTAATCCCATTTTAATCTCACAATTATTTTTCAAAATTAATAGATTTTTTATTATAAATTAGACCAATTTTTATTTAATTAGAAAATATAGATATTTAAAATTAAATATATAAAATCAGAAAACTAATATTAGAGAAAATAGTTACTTAAAAAAAAAAACCATAATTCCGTTGAGAGTAATCATTACCAATGGAATTAATCCTTATTTCGATGAGCGCTCACTTTTCAGCTTGGACTTGTACAATATGTGGTAAGTAGCTTCTTTATTCATTTATTATGTCCTCCATAAAAACTTCCACTAATAAGAGATAATTTATATTAATTAGCATACATTAATAACAGCACTTTTCTTTCGCCACTAGTTTTATGAATCCAAGCTTTCCTTCTGTTGACTGCATCTATAAAATGTTGATCACTTTTGTCCAATATTCCCATAGAAAAATCCCAAAAATATAATTATTTAGAGATTTCGGTTGGTCATATCTAACCAAATTGGGGGTTTTAAAATGTTTTTATTCCTAGTAACCTACTAAAAATGGCTAATCAACTCCCTCATAATTGCTCAACTTGGGGTTATTTATTTTGCCTAATTTTTAAAAATGAATTAGTACCTTCAATTATTAGAGAAGGACTACAATTTGGTGAGTTGCTTAAATTTTTGTGAAGTGGTGGAGTGAAAGTGAGTAAACCAGAGGCCACTAATGGTTTTGATTAATTAATGGCTTGAAATCACAACTTGATTCTCTTTGTCTGCCTTATTTCACTTGTCATGGTTTGAAGAGTTCCAGGTGCCATCTCTCTGCAGAATGCAGCTGCTATATGCGTAATGTGAAATAACAGCAAAAGGAAAGATCAAATGGGGCCCTATTTTGGATATTAGTAGAGGAAATGTTTTTTTATTTTTTAACATCATTAATCAATAAAAACCATTAACAAAAATAATACAAAGAAATGATATATAATATAAACCAGAAATATACCACTATAAATATATACACAAATGTCATGTCAGTAGAATAATTTTAAAAAAAAATTGAGAATAATTGCAATATTAAAATAATTCAAAAACAAATAAAAAAAACTCATCAACTTAATCAAATCACTAATATTTGCATCTTAGTTTCACCATCATCAAATTAACCTGACGATGAATACCAATCAACCAAGAAAAACTACCAAAAGCCCCAAAAAGAACCATTGCATCAATGATGCACAAAAAGCCAAGTTTTAAATAGGCTATCCTCCTCTCATTATTTCTAATCTATCAGTACCACTATAATCTATTATGATAAAGCCTTTCGAGAACAATTTCTAATAAATTTGGTGGCACAATTATATTGATAAATATCATGTATATACACCAAAATGACTAAAAATTATATATTTTTTAAAAGAAGTAGACGGGATAAAATAAAAACCATGAAAAATATAGACAAAATAAAATTATAAAATTAGTGACAAAACTGCATAATGTAGACTAAAATTAGATACAAAATAAAATTATAAAGAAAAGAAAATATTGTAGAAACCGCGACCAATAATCAGTAATCAGTCTGAAAATCGGCCGCAAAATAAAGATTAAATTAAAAAAAAAATGAGTGATTAGAATTTTTGTATGAAAATGACAAAATTAGAGCATAAATATATTGAAGGTCACATTGTAAGATGTATCTAAGTCAGGTTAGGATACTGAAGTATTTTGGAATCATATCTCGGCAATCAAGGATGATGATTCCATGGATTATACAAAGGATGTTTATAGAGTGAGTGGTGCAAAACAAAGAAATTGTTTGTGAGTGGGGAAAATATTTATACATATTCAATAGATTTAAGTCTAGATAAAAGACTTACAAACAAGCATTTAACCAAATTTTATTGCAATAAGTTAACAATCCAAAAGTTTTAAATATGCCTATTTTATATGTACATCCTGACATTTAGTGATATTTCCAGCTTCGCCTTTTATCTTTGACATTGTTGTTACATGTCAATGTGAAATAGCAGCGAAAAAGAAAGGATAAAACCGACATTCAAGTGAAATTTTGTTGGTTATATAATCCAGACCTATGCCACTCTTGTTAGACAACATCAAGCAAAATAGGGAAAGGAAATGGAGAAGTTGCTTCTCTTGGTAGTGACAATGGCGGCTACCATAAGTTATCTAAGTGCAGGTAAGTTATTGGTTCTTTCAGCTGCTTACACCTTTGAATCCCCATCATACAGTGTGGTACACTTAGAATCTGATTTTGAAATAAGATTATATAAGGAAATCTCCTGGATGTCAGCTCTTGTCCATGGAACTTCCTTTCTAAACTCCACCAGAGATGGCTTCCACAGGTTTCCCTCTCCTATATTCCCATATAATTTTCTGTACCGAAGCTGGGACGTTCATCAACTTCTTACCTTAATTTTGTTCTATTGCTTTTGGTTCAGGTTGTATCAGTATCTTCATGGGGCAAACCTTAACTCCACCCATTTCTCCATGACTAAGCCCGTCTTAACCAGCATTAGCCCTTCGCACCATGGGTCATCGTCTTCCTCATATACCGTAAGGTATTACTTGCCTTCAGAATATAAATACAAGTCCCCTCCGCAGCCCTCCGCTGAATTGAATTTGCAGTTGGACAAATGGAAGAGTCAGTGTATTGCGGTGAGAATGTTTCCGGGATATGCTAATGACGACAACGTGGAGAAAGAAAAAGATGCTCTGGTTTCAAGCCTTACAAAACGTTTGCCAGCGTTAATGCAAGCAGTGGAAAATAACCTGTATTATAACTACAGCATTGCACAGTACAATGCTTCAAAACATCGCACTGGGCGCATAAACGAGGTATGGATGGACGTATCGGGTTTCACCGCCGAGGGATGTCCAGTCTAGCTGTAAAAAGTTGGAACTTAGAAGCCATAGCTATGTTGTAAGATAAGTGAATAATGGTGTTAAGTAGGAAATAAATTTGTTGTTTCATTTTGATTTCTCACCATAGGGTTCCATAGTTGGAAGTAGCATTCAATAAACCAGTTTATACTAAGAGTGCATGTAAAAGTAATAATAATAAAACAGGAATATGATCATGATGTGAGATTGAGCTTTTTCATAAAATTATTTGTATTAATTTTATATTTTTATAAAAGGCTGACTTTTCTAAATTTAAATTTTGGATTAAATATTTAAATCATAATATAAACCTAAAAAGGGTTTAGAGTTTTTTTGTTTTTTTTTAAGATAACGCCATTATTAAATTTTGGAGGTGAGATTTATTTACATATAATTAAATTAAATTAAAATTATCATTACTTTAATGAATACTTTATTTTCCACCAACATTCCATTGTGAATGGAGGCTGCAGTTGAAATTTATTACATCACGATTTTTTAATTAAGCCCACTAACAGGTTTAGGATTTCTCCCGACTTAAATGTGTTCTTATTGAATATTTTCTAATCATTTAATTTCCTTTCATCTCATAATGGTTTTTCTTTTTCTTTTTTAAATCTATCAAAATTTTAGTTTTTATATTTTAATTTTAGACTTTTAAGTGTTTGTATTTTTTATTTAAATATTTTGGTTTTCCGTCTATTACTGTTGAAGTTAATGTCAAAAGTAAAATATTTTTTAGTACTCAATATTTACTGTTTTCTTTGTGAAATTGATTCTTACTCTTTAAAAGTATATAAATTTTTTATTTAAAAAAGAAAAATTAATTTTCTTCATATTTTAAATAAAAAGCATAAAAGTTTAAAAATATATAATTTTTTAAAAATAAAATAAAAATTTAAAATTCAAAAAAATCTCAAAATTTTAAAATATAAAAATTCTCAAAATTCAAAGTTATCAAAACCAGACCATATCGGTCGGTTGGACTGGGAATTAATTGGGGTATCGATCTGTTGAGAGGTAAAAAATCGATTGATCAACGAATCAATACAGACTAGTTGAACCAAGCTAAGAGATTGATTGAATCGATTTCGAACTACTCTGACCAATTGGTTCCCAAAATAACCGGTTTGACCAGTTTAAAGAAAATAAAATATTGAAAATAAAAAATAATATTATAAAAATCGGTTCAATTGCTAGTTCAATTGATTTTTTTTTCTTGATTCAATCAATCCATACGAGTTCGTGGGTCATGCAATAGTCCGCCTTTGGTGCATTTCCTAACCACATTGGAGATTATCCTTGTTCACCACATAATAATGCCATGATATCTTGTGTAGATTTGATGAAAGAATATGGGCATATTGATAAGGTAATGCATCAACAAAGTTTGCAACAAATATTGAATAATAGGTTACGAGTTAAGATTTCTATAGATATTGTTCGATGGCTTGCATTTCAAGCTGAGACACTTGGTTCAAAAAATTGTGGTAATATTATTTACTAGAGTCAACTTTTAGCTTCCTATAATGGTGACTAAGAATATTGTGTTGGAAAATGCTCTTAAAACCACTAAGTATATCTTTCCAATTCAAAAGTTGATTTTGCATGTTCTTTGACCTTGCTCATGTTAAAAATATATCATGATTAACTCTTAAGAATGAAATATGTTCTATTCTCTCTCATCATAATCTTGATGTTCAGAATGCTCGTGGTAAAGATTACGATAGGGCTAGAAATATGCACGGGGAATGGAAAGGACTGCAAGAATTATTTCCCAATTATTGTCCTTTAGCTTATTATGTGTATTGTTTAGCTCATCGCCTACAATTGGTTCTTGTTACTACATCCAGAGAAGTACATTTTTTTCACAAGTATTTTAATAATTTGAGTTTCATTATCAATTCTGTTGATGCTTATTGCAAACATGAAGAAGAAATACAAGCTGTGTTGGATCAGGTGCCCTAGGTGTACTATTTTCATCTATGTATACTTGTAACTTTCAAACAAATTGGTTCAATAATAATATTCATTAATTACATTAATACCATTTGTATATTGTTTTCAATATTTTTTCACGCAAAGCAAAATAAAATCAAATATTGGCTTGCTAGTTATTTAATGTTTAACTAATACTTAGCAATATTACGTGGTTAGATCGTAATACAGAAATATAACTTATATTAGTAGAAAAATCTAAACATGTCCTTAGTCTAATCGGAAATGAGCAAATTGATTGAAAGACTAATATGTCATATATCAAGTCCAACTAAGGAGATGTTTTGTATTAAGCATCAGAACAAATAACCCTCAGAAGATAGGGACAAATGTGACTGATAGGACTAATAGTACATCGGGCAAGACCCAAGTAGAATAAATCCTAGATCCATTTATGGATTTATTCACTTGTGACATTCATAGTGTGGTATATCTTAATCCTGAGTGGTTGATGAACTATGTATGCGTGGCTCGTACTTAAGTTCAAATAGATAAGGGACCAAAAATTGGAACTTTTGAGTAACACCCCAAAATTTAAGGTTGGAAGTTTTGAGATTTGTAGGTAAGGTCAGTGGCTAGATTGGACAATTGGATTTGTTGTTGTGTTTTATGTCAGAATTGGCCTGCTAGTTTGATCATTTGTTGTGTGTTAATTTACCTTTAGGTTCTGGGTTCGAATCTTCATGTGTGTTTATGGAAGTAATTTTATTTTAGATTTGTTTTTTTTAGTTGCTAAAATATTTATTTGTTTTAGCTATTTTAATTTATTTTTATTTTGAGAATAGACAGAAAAAATCTCAAAAAGAAAAAAGAGTGTTACACGTTCTTCCCCTCTTATCCATTTTGTTATCTGTTACTTTTCAATTTTCTTTCTTCCTAAAAAGACAATATTCAGTTTCTTTTGGTTATTTGCTTCTTCTATTTTATCGTTGTTGTCTGTTGTCAAGGGAGTTTTAATCTCGAGTGTTTGGTAAATTAGAAGAGAAGAAGGTAGGTTTTGCTTTTAGGGATTTTAATAATGTCTTTTTTCTTTCTATTTTGTTATTGAATTGAAGTTTTCATTAATTTGTATGTTAATTGAGGTTTTTGGGACAGAATCGAATGATTCTGGTGTTTGCTATTGCGTCTAAGGTGTGTGTTCGAGAACTCTCCCTTTTTTTAATCAAATTTTTTATTTGTTTCCTTGAAATTTGACATATTTCATGTATTTTTGAATTTGACCAATCGAAGTATTGATTGTTGTGGAATTGCTAGAAATTTTGAGTGTTTTTGGTGTGTTTTCGTGTAATTGAGGGGTGGGGATTGTTTCGACATCAAAGGCACGTTTTGCAACCTGTTTCGGTGTGGTTTCATGGCCATACGGTTGTATGCCACACATGGGTGGTCCACACGACTGTGTGCAATAGGAAATTTAGGGTTTTCGATGATTTTTGGTACCACACGGCCTAACTACACAGGCATGTGTCCCCAAACGGGCGTGTAAAATCTCCACACGACCCTATCTCCTCCGCTATAAATTTTTAACACTTTTGGATAGTGAGTTACACGAGCTGCTCACACGGCCATGTGTCCCCGCCACATGGGCGTGCGTGGCCTCCACACAGGCGTGTGTGGCCTCCACACGGGCATGTGTGGCCTCCACATGAGCGTGTAGACCCCTGCATGGCCTAGGCACTTCCACACGGCTGGGGTATACGACTATGTGACCTTATGTTGCCAAATTTTGTACTGTGTCTGTTTTTATTCTGATTATGATTCTGTGTGTTCCTACCATTGGCTAGGTCTTTGTAAGGGTGATCGGGACTTTGTTTTGGCCTGGACTTGATCGTTATTCGTAATCATAGCTCTAATTAAGCGACTCGGTTGAGTGTTAATTAATGTTATGTTATATCTGATTCTGATTTTGGGAATTTGAATGTGCGCAGTTGAATGTTTGTCTTCAAATGGTGTGCATTTTGCATTTTTATTAATCTTTTTGGGTTTGGTTGCGAAGAGAAGGGAGTTTGATCTGTTTTGGCAGTTTCAACTACAACATGTCTACAGAGCGGTTTACCACAATGCACAGTATGGCATATATATGTCAACTCTGCTGCATATTAACATTTGAGTGGCTCAGTCCACGTACTTGGTGTGTAGGGTTGGATGGGCCTTTCGAGGTCCTATGTGGTGTGCATGGTTGGATAAGCTTAATTAGCTCTTTTTGGGGTGTGGTTGGGGGATGGAGAGGTGTTTGGCTAGTTGGATGGGTTTTCATTGCTTGTTGCATTCATTCCGCATTCTATCTGTCTGTCTGATTGCGAGACTAACTGTTTATAGATTGAGGTGTTTCAGTACTGATACATTTGATTTGTTAGTGAAGACTATTTGTATTTCGAATTGCCATTGAGTTTTATTATTATTTTTTATTTTTATTGTGACATTTTGGCGATCATTTATCTATGGTTTTCGAACTCACACTGAGCTCGTGTAGCTCACCCTCTTTAGTTTATCCCTTCGCAGGTACCCTCGTTTTCTGTAGTTGGACTTGGCACATCAGAGGTCTTGGACAATTACGTTTTAGAATCAATTTTAAAAGTATTTTCATAAATTTTGCATTTATAAATAAACGGTTTGAATTGTAAGTTTTATTTTGAATATTGTGGTATGAATTTTGGGTTTTATGCACATAAGCGTCTTTTGGACTAAAATTTTTGTAATATCAAGATTTTACAAATGAGAGTTTTATGTAACTTAAATAACGTTTTTTTTCTAGGTGGTTAAACTAAAATTTTACCTACGATCACTTCGGTAATCAATGTAACCTCTGAGATTTGATCTAAACTTTTAGGCCAGGTTTTTGGAGCATTACAATACAACTTATGCAGTATGTAGCATCATTCACATTATTGGAATTCATAGCTCAATTAATGGGTAAATGATATCCTCTTATCGTCATTACATGATAGATGAAAAGTAAACGTGACCACAAGTCGTTTTTCTTTGTGGTAAATGACTTGATTACATTTGATAGTAATTGACATTTCATGAAGGAAGATGTAATGGTAAACATAAGATAAAATAGGATCATATCGGAAGAATGAATTTATCCTAAAGAGATTAAGGAAATCCTATAAGGGTAACACACTTATGACAAGGTCATTGGATGAACATTGATTGAGTACCTTTCGTAATGGTATGTAACAACGGAGAGCTCAATTACAATACTATAGTGGAATGACTTTTTCACTAAATAAGTTTATGATTAATATGAAAAAAGCTGGAACTTAATTATAAAGTATTTAAGCCCTAATTATATATGTGCAATCTGTCCCTTTGCTAGCTCATTGAAATCAGAAATGAATTGCATGTAGAACTAAATAAATAGAAATTAATGGAAATGATGAAGTTAGAGAATTCTCATTAAATATATAAATGACTTGAGAATTACTAAAAGATTTTCAAATTATTATTTAATTAATTTTAATTAAATAATTGAACTTTGAAAATGAAATTAAATTAATTAGTCATTATGAATCCATTAAATATGAAAACTAAATATATTTCCTCATAGATTCTTTTATGGTAAAGTCGTCATGACCTTAACAAAACTAGAATTAGGTTAAGAAAATTATTGAAAATAAATAAATAAAATTTATTTTGGGAATATAAAACAAATATTGAATTAAATTAAATTATAAAGTATTGGGTCAAAAGTCCAAGAAGCACATATAATTGGACCTAAGATATGAGAGACTCAAATCCCCTCATCATAAGAGAGTGGGGTGGCAACCCTAGTAATATTTACTACGGTGTCCCACCCATCACTTTCCTAGTTAAACTAGGGTAGTGTTTTCTATTAAATAAATATTATTTGTGTAATCCTTATTCAACTAGGATTCTCCCCATAAATAGATGAAACTGATGGAGCTATTTACATAAGTTTTCACACACAAGTTTTATATATTATTTTATGCAAAAAAGTAGTGGGAATTTATTTTCTTAAAATAAATTCTATTTTTCTAGAAATACAATTTCTACCGATTTCTATTGAGAAAATTACTTTTCTATTGAAAGTAACTGAGTTGTTTCTTGTTCTATGTTTGGTTCATGTGGCTTGAGCCTACACTTGGTGTAATTTAAGGTATGAGGATAGTGAAGAAGGTTTTTCAATTGAAAGTTGAAAATGATTCAAATCCAATTCGTACAAAAGCATATGTACTTTTCGGGAAAAGTTTATTACTATAAATATAATAAATTTGCTCGATTTTCAAAATTTTAAACTTCTGTTGTGACTAAAAACTGTTTTCTTAACTGAACTTCTTCAATAATTGCTATCAAAGCCAAATTGTGCTATATTTATGGTATAAATCGATATCAAGTTTTCTCTCTTCTACATGTTTGGTTAATTTGATAAGATGTGACATTCTTGTAATCATATGCATGTTTTGGGTTATGTATGTGAATTTATATATTTTATTATATATATGATAAAGTAATTTTTCTAATGTGATTCCTAGAAATTAGATTAGGTGTAAACTTTAGGTTTTATTAAATTTTTAGGATACATAATTCGATCGTGGACTTTCACCTTTATGTGATTTTTTTTAATAATTTTTTTTAAGATAATTCATATGAGCCAAAGACAAACTTAAGTCTTTTTTGTAACCAAAGTTTTCAGTAAATTTTGAAAAACCAAGGCATATCCAAAACTGATCAAGATGATGGAAACCCAACCCAACTATTCGACAAAAGATTGACTATAGGCAAACCGAAAAAAGTCATTAGTGGCGCAATAGTTTCGCTAACGTTAGCGACAACAATAACCCATGGTGGTGTCGATGGTTGACGTTGACAGTTGATAACGTTAGGAACATACTTACAGTTAACCGTCATCACCACCATGGGTTACCATTGTCATTGACGTTGATGCCACTACCACACCATCATTGACCACTGTTGAATTTTGTCGATTTGCCCACTACCAGCTTTTTGCCAGTTGGTTGGATTGTGTTTGCATCATCTTAATCAATTTTGAATATGCTTGGATTTTTCGAGATTTGTCAAAAAATTCAGTTACAAAAAAACTTAAGTTTATTTCCGGCTCACATGAATTATTCTAAAATAATTAAAATAAAACTTACATATAAATGACTGAAAACAATTCTTGATAATAAATGCCCTCCGGCCACTGAAGCTGAAGCTAGAAAATATTGGTAGGAGTCTGATGAGATAGCTAATTGCTACATGCTGACAAGAATGACCAACACTCTCTATAAGCAACTAGAGAGTTATAAGATTATCAAAGTGATTCAAGATAAATTAGAAAACATGTTTGGAGGCCAAACTACCTTCGCTCGACAATCGATTATAACTAGTGTGATGAATACCCAACAAAAACCTGGTGCTCCAATAAAACACCATATGATTACTCTTATGGGTTATTTTACCGAAGCTGCAGATAATGAGGCCAATCTAAACAACAACACACAAGTTGAAATGGTGTTTAAAAGCTTGCCTGAGGACCTTTCAAGCTTTAGGGCTGAATATGACCTTTAAACAAGAATCTAATGATTGCACAACTCATGAAGGAATTACGATCCTATAAGTTGATGTAAATGACGGTTAATTGGTCCAAAAAGTGGAAAAAAAACTTCGTGGTTGCTAATTCCTCTAAAATGAAGGGATGCTAAGTGTAACATCCCAAAAACTGGCCTAAAAGACATCGCGTTTTGAAACCAAAAAAGGTCATCCCTTAACTTGAGTTTAGACTTTGGAAATTCTTGACAAGTAAAGTGATTTGGTTTAGTGGTTAAGTATTCAGGGCATGTGTGTGAAGTTCTAGGTTTGAATCACATTTTTGGAAATTTCTTCATTTTGCTTAAACCTTTACCCTTAAACGTTTGGCTTATAAGTTAAATTCAGTGAGTTGATGTTAACAATGACCCTAGTAGTTCAATGGTTAAGCTTCTGTATAATCATTGGTCTGGTGTTCAAACCCTAGTGGAAATAATAGAGAATGTTTTATTTTTGAATTTTGTTAAAAGGTAGTTAGTTTCGGTTGGTTATCTAAAACCTTCCAGAAACCTCCGACACTATTATTTTCTTTTTGTTCTTTCTTTTTCTACGAGAATTTCTATCATTTTTTTTGCGTTCTTCAGTTTCTACATTTTGGTTCCTTATTTTCAAGTGACTGTTCTTTTTGTTATGTTATGTTACACTAATTCTAAACGGGGTTTGATTTCTCCTTCTAGTTAATTTGCTAGCCCGGACGGGAGTTCATCCTTGTTTGTCCTACATCGAGTCCTTATCAAGTGGGTACAGAAACCTCTTTTTTCTATATTTTTAGTCGTCAAAAAATGTGGTTGTCGATGCCACACGAACAGGGACATGGGCATGTTTCCAGACTGTGTTCGCCACACGGGCAATGACATAGGTGTGTGTCCAAGCCGTGTAATTCACTGTTTACGTTTTAGAACCACACGGGCAAGGACATGGGCGTGTGTCCAGGTCATGTGGCATATGAATAGGATCTTAATCTTAGTTTTTTGAGGCAATGACGGTTGCCCAACATGAGCACTAACCTCCACAATGTATTTATGATCTGAATTTGATCGTAAGTGGACTATCTAATGCTTTAAGATTGATATATGGATGGCATATGCGATATTTGAACGTGTTAGACTGATGACGAACAACTTGTTATATGTACATATATCTGTTATGTTTGAACCTAAGTGGGTAGGATCCTTCAGAACGTAATGTGCTAGTGCCTATGTGTGTGAATTATCAAGTACGATCTCTATTCTGTTAAGTTTGTTGGTAAGCCTCTGCATTGCTATTTTGATGAAAAGTATGAGATATTTGAACATGTTAGACTAATTTTTATTGATTCTGATTTATAACCGTGCACGTGACTTCATAGCAAATCTTATATGGTTCGTTGAGGTTTGATAAGTCTATTTTACAAAGACTCCCATATTTATTGATTTGTTATTGAGGGATAGCATGACTTACATGCTCATTACTCTGATTCTGCATAAGCATGCCATGACATATTGCATAGGACTTGGGTTGAAGTAAAAGGAGGAAGTTTCTAGCAGTTTAATGATCTATGTTATCTGGTGGTTTATCTACACTTCTGTTCTGGCAGTTTTACCGTACTATAGTGGCTTGACCACATACCTATTCTGGCAGTTTATCTGCGATTTTGGTGGCATCGGCCACGTTTGTCTGTTGGTGTGATTTGAATGGACGAGTTCTGGGGAACTCTATTTGGTGTATAGCAGAGTGGGTAGGAAATTTTTGAAAATCTATATAATATTTTCCTGAAAAATACTGCATCTGCATAAGCATACATCTGTTGGTGTGATTTGGATGGACGAGTTCTGGGGAACTCTATTTGGTGTATAGCAGAGTTGGGTGGGAAATTTTTTGAAAATCTACATAATATTTTCCTAAAAAATACTGCATCTGCATAAGCATACATGCTCTGTTCTGCTCTATTCTGATCTGCTTTGCGATGTTCTACTATGTTTTATTTTGCTTTGTTTGGCTGTGCTACCCCTGTTGAAACCTCTGTGAGACTCTAAATCTGTTCCGTACTGGTTATACAACTGTTATCAAATACTTGCGTTACTATGATTTATATATTACGTTCTATTTATTTGTATTTGAGTTTGGTTATACGCGGTGCTTGGTGACTCACCCTTTGTATTACTTTTATCCTTCAGGAAGACATCTAATTTAGGATCGGACAGCATGCTGGAGCTTGAATTGTTTTGCACTGAGTTAACTACAATTTAATCATTTGATTTATATTTGATTTGGAATTGTCTTATTTTTTTTTCTTTTCATAATCTTGTTAGTATCTGCCAAGTCTAAAATGAAACTACAAAATCATCTAAATCAACTAAAATGAATTTTCAGTTTTTAAAGTTAAAACTTTGAAAAGTACATTTTTACTACATTAATGCAACTCGTCCAGATTCAACTTAGACGTCTAGGCCGGGTTTCAGGCGTTACACTAAGAGAAAATGATACATGCACAGATGGAGTGAAATTTATTAAAGTCAATTAAACCAAGCTACCAATTTTCAAGTTTGGAAGATCAGTCGACTTGTGATGAATTTTTGGATGGGATCCAAATATTTCTGGGCTAAGATGTCTGCATAGTGTTTGAAAAGATATCTCTTAGCTTAGAAACGTATTTTGAATTACTCGATTTCAAGTTCGAGAGCTTAAGTTAATGACAATTTTACTGAAGACTACGTGAGTAGAATTTTTGAACGGGATTATTACGGAAAATTACAAGTTTTGAGTTTTAATTCGAGTTTAAATCATATTGGTTTAAATTTTTTAGCTTAATTTTTATGATATATGAGCCTAGTATTGTACTTATGAGGTTTTTAGGCTTAAGTATATAAAGTTGTTTAGGAGTTTTATATTTATTAGTTAATAAGAAAGTTTAGTTCCACTGGAACTACTTGTTTAGATTAATTAGAGTTTCATTATACTTAAAGAGTTTTCTTTTGATATAAATAGATAACCTATATAAAGGCCTTTTCATTATTCATTATTGACATACCTTGATTAATAAATTTCAACTTTTTGAGTTATTTCTTTTTGTGAGATTTCTCTTTTGTTTATTTTAGAAGCAGATTTTCTTCTTGGCTTTCTCTTTGAAGTCGTAAGAGAACTCTTCACCCTCCAATTTACTATGTTCAACCTTAGAGGGATGGTTAGAACCATTGTGGAGGTTGTTGAAGATCATTCTTTAAAGGGTTTCATAGGACATCGACTTTTCATCACCGTTGATTGTTTTTATTGAAGCTTTGTTCTTCAAAGGGGACAATATTTTTAACATCTATCTTATTTTCATTTTTTTCCATTCAATATTTTTTTCCATACACCCTAATTTTTTTTACTTTATGATTTTTTTTCTCTTTATTTCCATTATTTCTAATCTATTTTTTTTTCAAGTTAGATCTGAATATTCTTTCTCGAGTTGAACAACTTGAATACGATCTTGGTCCGATGCCCGTATCAAAAACAAGACTAAGTCCTTTGGGCCACCTAAAGTGGAATGGAAAAGAACAAAAAAGCCTAAAGGCTTATCTAAGTCTAAGTGTTTCTTTTGTAATAAGAAATGACACTTCAATGCCAACTGCAAAGAGTAGAAGGGTTACCTAGCCATTAAAGGCAAAATCATTAAACTCTTTATGATAGAAATTTACTTAGTCGAAGATTCGATAAACCACTGGGTCATTGATTTTGGAGCCACTAACCATGTATATGCTTTTCTACTGGGGCTCAAGGAAATGAAAGATTGTAGAGATAAGAATCTGTCGTTATTGACGGGAGATGAGACAAGTGTGGCAGCTGAAGCAGTGGGAGATGTACATATTTATTTTGATAATTTTAGGAAGATTATTTTGAAAAATGATTTCTATTCCATGTTTATTTAAAGACGGCTTTTAATAATAGTATTACAATTTATAGAACTCTTACTTTTATCTGTAATGGATGGATGTTAAACAATCTCTATTTTATCAAAGCAAAGATGTACAAACTACTTAAAACTGAATTAACAAATAAAAGACTTAAGACTTCTCACTCTAATGAGACATATCTTTGTCATTTGAGACTTGATTGTATTGACCAAGAAAGAATCACTAGAGAAAGATGGCACCTTATGTTCATTTAAGGAAGTTAGTCTTCCATAATGTAAATCTTGCTTAAAAGGTAAAGGGACTAAAAGATCTTTTAATGCAAAATGAACAAAGGTTGTGAAACCCTTATAGATGATTATTATGTTAGAGAAATGGACTAAGTGATCTTTAATGCAAAAGGACTAAGTGATCTTTTAATGCAAAACTGAATTAACAGAAATTAATGAAAATGATGATGTTAGAGAAATGAGTCGTATTTACAAATGAATGCGTTTTCTCACTAAATATAAAAATGCTTGCGAATTAATTTAAGGTTTTCAAATTATTATTTAATTAATTATAATTAAATAATTGAAGTTCAAAAATAGAACTAAAATAATTAGTCATTATGAATCCATTAAATATGAAAATTAAGTATATCTCCTCATAAATTCTTTTACGGTAAAATCATATGACTTTAATAGAATTAAAATCGGGTTAAAAATTATTTAATTGAGAAATTAATTTAATTAATTAATAATTATTTTGGGAACAATAAAGCAAATATTGGATTGAATTAAATTATAAAATGGTGGGTTAAAAGTCCAAGAAACACATATAATTGGACCCCATGTGTGATAGGGTCAAATCCCCTCATCATAAGAGAGAGAGCAGCAACCCAAGTACTATTTTCTAGGGTCTGCCACCCATCACTTTTGTAGTCAAATTAAGGGTGTGTTTCCTATTAAATAAATATTATTTGTGTAATCCTTATTCAGCCGTGATTCTCCTATCTTATAAATAGATAACACTAGTAGAACTATTTACATAAGTTTTCACACATAAGTTTTATATATTGTTCTTATTACAGAAAGTAGTGTAATTTATTTTCTTAGAATAAATTCTATTTTCTGAGAATTACAATTTCTACACGTTTCTATTGAGAGAATTACTTTACTACTGAAAGTAACTAAATAATTTCTTATTTTGTGTTTGGTTTGTGTTGCTCGAGCCCACACTCGGTGCAATTCGAGGTACAAGGATAATGTAGAAAGTCGTTTGGTTGAAAGTCGAGAACAATTTAAATCCATCTCGAACAAATCATAAGTACTTTTCGGGAAAAGTTTATTGTTACAACTATCACCATTCGACTTTGTATTCAAAATTTTTAAACTTCCACTATGAGTGAAAATCGTTTTCTTAACTAGATTTTCCCAACATGCTGCTCAAGAAGCTAAAATAACAAACATGTTAGCTATTATTTTGCACTTTTTTCCTAATATTAAGCTCATTAATAGCTAAAATGGTTGTTATTTTAGCTTTTTAAGCAACATGTTGGAAATATCATGTTATGAAAATGATTTACAATTATAGCGAAAATTTAAAAAATTTTAAAATCGAGTCGATTTGTGATATTTATAGCAATAAAGTTTTTACTAAAATGTGCCTGTGCTTTATGCGAGACAGAATCGAGTCAATCCTAGCTTTTAACCTAACGATCTTCTTCGTTATCCTCATACCATGAATTGCGCTGAGTTTGGCCTCGAGCAACCCAAACCAAAGATAGAATAGGAAACAATATTATTACTTTAAGTAGGAAAGTAATTTCTCTCAATAGAAATTGGTAAAGATTGTAATTCATAGAAAATAGAATTTATTCTTAAGTAAATAAATTGCCAATAGTTTTTGGTAGAATAACGATAACTCAAACTTAAGAAAATGTATTATTTTAAGTCAACCAATGTCATCTATTTATAGAGAGATATGAGAATCTCGTTTAAAACGCTTAAACAAATAATATTATTTAAATTTTTATCTTTAAATCATAATAATATTAATATATTATAATTATATTAATTATAAAACTAATTTTGGTAACTATTTAGGATTATATGCAAATATTAAATCAACACTCGTGTTAAAATGAAATCAATCACTTTAAATAAGTTAATAAAAAATAAAATATATATTTTTAAGTTTAGAGACCAACTTAAAATTGATTGATGGTTTAGAGACATTTAATGTAATAAACTTTTTTCTCTTTATTTCCTTTGTATTTTCTCTTCTGCCCATAATTTACAACGAAAAGAAAAAGAAAGAGCATAGTAATTTTCATAAGCTAGCAGATTTATTGTCTATGTTTTTCACTTTTATATAAAAATTAATTTAGTGTAATAAATTTTTTTCTCTTTCTCTCCTTTGTATTTTTCCTTGTAATGATTCGGTTTCAAGTGGTATAAAAAAAAGTGGTTACAAAATCTTATTTTCGTAAATCGAGTTTGTAAATATTAAATAGAGGTAATTACGAAGTTAGCGTATAGATGAATCGAAATTCAGTTAAGTAATTTAGCCGAAATTGTGGCTAATTAGGGCCTGGGGACTAAATTGTAAAAGTTTAATCACTATAGCTTTTTAATTAGAAAAAGGCTTGGGGGACTTAGATAGCCACTATCCAAAGGGCCAAAATGGTTAATAAACCATTTTTAAATAGGTGTTAGTGGTTGATAATGATGTATGTCATTAAACTAAAGTAATTAAAGATTAATTAACTAAAACATGATCAAATTCGTTAATTTTGATTGATTAAATATAACCATAGTATAAATAGAAAATAAACTGGGAAGAAAGATAAAAACTCTTCTTCTTCTTCCCCAAAACTGTCAAGGCAAAGAAAGAAAATAAGAGGAGAAACTTTAAGTATTTTAACATTAGGCCATCTAATTTCAAGTAATTCCTTCGTAACTTTTCTTTGATTTTTATGGAAATTGAATTATGATAGCTTCACTTAGCTAGCCCATGTAATAATTTTTGAAACTGTTAAAATTTTATGAAGTTGTCATTGTTGATTTCTTGAAGAATTAGGTATGAAATTAATAGAAATTAAGCTTAGTTTATGAAATTGACTAAATTCTAAAGCTTAATTGTTAGTTTTGTACATTAGGGATCAAATTGAATAAAATTAAAAATTGTAATAAAATTTTAGTAGGAAGAGAAAGTAGAAGGTCCCTAATAAGTATATGTGAAATCAAATTTTAATCCGAAGCTCTAGATTCAAGTTAAGCTTGTTCTGAGTTTAGGGACTAAATTGAATAAAATGTAAAATATGTTTGATTTAATATTTGAATGTGAATTGAATGGATGTTTACATTGTTTATTTATTGAATTGTTATTCATAACAAAAGACGATGCCAGGCCAACGAGAGGGAAAGGAAATGAGAGAGCCAACGACGAGTGACACGAGAACTTGGTTTGTATTTCCATATTCAGGATCAATTTACTTATTGCATATTTGTGATATTTTGCATAGTGTGGCATTGAGGTTAGTTGACAATGGTTATTTGAGTTGAATTACTATAATAGAGATTGCATATTGATCTGCCACAATTCATTATGGAAAATTGAGCTCTTTTCGACACTTATTAAGCTTGTATTGAAGTAATTTGTTATCTTTTTATGCATTTTATCTATTTAGTAAGTTTATGTTTAAATTTAATGTAATGAGCAGTTAACTATGTTTTATGATCTATTAGGCCAAATTGGGTCTGAAGAGGGACTAATGTGTTAATTGAGTGTACATGACACTGCTTTAGGTTGAGGCCTCACTGGGTTGACCCTGAATGTCGCAACATCCAACTTCGAACTTGAAGATTTTATACTCGAAGTCCATTGTTGCGACAACCAATTTTGAAGCAAAAAGGGGTGCATTCAGTGTTCAATGTTGCGACACCGATTCGATGAGGCCCGAATCTCAGCTAAGGGTGTTTTGATTTGCACAACTTTAATTAACCTAATCAGTCATCTATAATTGACCTAATTTGGTCATATAACACTACTACTATTAAAAGCAATGTTCAGGACTTAATTAGGAGCTTTGACATTGTCTAAATTTTTAATCACTTTGATTATATAGGTTTCTCTGATTGCCCTTCAACACATATCTATGGATCTAATTCTCTTTTCCCTTTTATTGTTTTTAATATTCACTTGAATGTTTTAGATTCGATTAGGGAAAAGTGTATTTAGAGTGATGACGAACTAAGAACCCTAGGGAGATTGGCGAGTAGATGTTGGAGTGATTAGCGAAAGGTTTAGAGTTTACCTAGAGTAGTTGGATTGGGTTAAGCATGATTAAACCCTACGATTGAAAATCCTAGGAAGTAACTTAGGTAGATGAGTGATACGTGATATTCGTGACAAGTTTTAAATATTTATAATGAATCGTTCTTGAAACTAACTATTATCACGATAAAGGCAAGTGTACCTATCGATCAGTAGTATAGTTTTAGCAAAACTGGATTGTCAAACCCAAAGGAACTAAAAGTACTAGTAATGGCTATCTTTTTATTATCTAACCTAAGAATAATGGGGTTTGTTTTAACTAACTAATTAACCAAACTCAGAAATCACAGAAAATAGAATTGGGGAATTACTTTTTGGAAAAACGACTGAATCAATAAAATACCTAAGAAAAAATCCACCTAGACTTCACTTGTTATTTGACTCTGAATCAGACGATTTATTCATTTGACTTGATCCGTTGAAATCTCTGAGTTATATTATTATCCCTCTCGAGACTAACAACTTCTAACCCTAGGTTGAATAATTGAAATCTCTTTCTAATTAACTCCCTAGGGTTGCATTAACTCGATTTATGGATCCCCTTATTAGGTTTAACGTGCAATAAACTCCGCTTAATTATGACAAATGTACTCTTAGACAGGGTCTATTCCTCCTCTAAATAAGAGCTTAACTTAAATCAATATCCTAGAATATCAAGACAAGAATTAAGAACACATAATTAAGAACAAGCCAAATATTTATCATACAATTCAGATAATAATAATAAGATTTGTCTTAGGTTTCATTCCCATTAGGTATTTAGGGGTTTTAGTTCATAACTAAAAAGGTAAACATCTCAGAAGAATAATGAATACAAAACATAAAGAAAAACCCAAAACTCCTACAGGGAAATTGAGGGGAGATCTTTAGTCTTGATGAATCCTGCTTCTGAGATGGATCAATTGACTTTCCTTGAGCAATTCCCTACTTCCCTCTCCGTGTGTCCTTTTCCTCCTCCTCTAGGGTGTATTTATAGGCTTTAGAATGCCTAATAACCCTCAAAATTGGCCTTTTCTAAATTGTACTAAGCTTGGGCTCGGTAGGGACACGCCCGTGTGCGATTACTTAAGGCCGTGGTCAAGCCTGTTAAATAGGCATGGGCCTGTGGTCCACCCGTGTGAGTCGTGCTTCGATTCTGCCAAATTGACACGGCCGTGTGGTCTGCCCGTGTGAAAAGGTCCAGGCCGTGTTGATTTCGTATGTTGGCCCATTTTCTCCGTTTTTCGCCCGTTTCTCGTTCCTTTCACTCTCTATGCTCACCTAAGTATAAAACATGAAATTAAGGCATTAGGAGCATCAAATTCACCAATTTTAAGGAAAAATCATCTATAAAATGTGCTAAGCATGGGATAAAAATATGTATGAATTACGGTTTATCAAATACCCCCACACTTAAGCATTTTCTTGTCCTCAAGGAAAATTCTTAACTCATAATCAAAATAAATTCTTCTCAACTTATAATTTCTATCGATAATATCTCAAAATAATCCATAGGTAATCATACATTGAAAATTCAACTGAAAGAACATCAAAGTTTCAAACATTCCAAGTTGAGAATTTTATCATGAAAACATAGGTGTCTCCCCTCAATTAAGTAATTACCTTTGATTCAAAATGTCACAGAGTTTCACATCCTCACTAAATATTCACTCAGATCACTCAAGGTGTTTAAGGACAATAAATAAAACACTAAATAGTCAATAATGAAAAGTTATTACCATAGGCTTGCATGAAAATCAAATATCTACCACTATAAATTGATATGAAACACCAATCAAAAGGTCTTTAGAGGGTTGTAACGTGGCTTTGGTTAAAGGGTGTGGTCACAAGATGAAAGAAAGGGTTAGAATCGAGATTAAATTGAAAAATTACCTAGCTAGAAAAATGACTAGTCATCAATTGCGTACAACAGAGCTTTTTTTCTCAGAATATGGAATTTAACTTCTTTAGCTCAGAAGATCACTACTACTAATATGCATACATGTATATTTTTTTTTCAGAACAAGTCAAATTACAAAATAGAATAAAACATAGCTAAGCAATTATTCCAACTCAAATTTCGACAAAAATAGGGATCAAATTAATTTAGGGGATTTCAATAATAATGAGTTATGTGTTAATATCGAGGGTAAATCAATGAATGGGTTGTTAGGCTCAACGGGGTTCACTAAGGGTTAATTGTGAATGTAGGATTTTATGGAATGAGTGGGTTAAACCTAAGTGTTTTTATCATTTTAACATATCAAATGGTGTGGTCTTAACATGCATAATCAAGCAAGTTCTAGAATAACAATTCAATACTGACGCACTCATAATGAAAGTGAGCATGAAAGAAATAATAGATGCTCTAAAGGCTCAAGATCTCACAAAAATTATAGCTTTTTGATGTTTAAACTTGTGAATTTCAATTCAAAATAATACCTAAACTTGGGGAAACAACTTAAAATTTTAAATTCTTAAAAGTCAACTTATCATGCTTAATTCTCTAATGTCTTAAAGTTTAAATAATCAATGCATGAATGCCTATGTTTTAATTTAAGATACATCAATAAAAATCATAAATCAATCAAAATTTATCCTAAACATGATATGAGAGCTTTTCAAGAGAACAAGACAATCATTCAGGGATTTTTTTTATAGTAAAATGAATACCCCCCACACTTAAGATGTACATTGCCCTCAAAGTACAAAGATAGATATATAGAAAAGAATATAAAAATAAGATAAGGGGAGAAGTGAATCTTCCTGACTGATAAATGAATTTCCTTGAACTGGAGTTTTGGAGAATAATCGGCGTGAGGGTGGAGGAGGATACTCCGGCGGTGGTAGAGGTTCATTAGTCCATAAGTCCTGCGCCAAAAGAATATTATATCTGAAGTTGGTTATGGTCGTGGTCGAGCAGGACATGGTAGTTGTGGAGAACCTTCCCCAGTAGAGTTTCGAGTCCCTGAGTAATAGTGAGCTTTAGAGCTCTTTATAATTGTGATAGAATTAGGAAATCTTTTAGAAAATATATAAGGAAGAATAATTACTCGATAGGAAATAGTCGAAATTCAAAATTGTTAAATAAAAATTATAAAACTTAATAAAAATAAGCTTAGAGAAAAATAAAAAGTAGTCCTAAAGTAGAATAAAAGTAAAAACATAAAATAATAAACAAAAGTTTTTAAACATCTTCGTCGCTAGATGGTTCGCGAGGTGGGGGTGGCGATGAGATGTGGAAGTGCTGACAAATCTAGTGTAGTGTAGCATCAATGTGATCGAAGCGTTGAAAACATTGCTGCTCGAATCGAGTTAAGGCGCTCAAAGATGTCAGCGTATGAAGCCGCCGCATGAACTGGATGAGAGGGTGGTGGTGGCTGAGACGGTGGGTCCTCATGACGTGGAGGGACATCTTCAGTAATGTCCTCGGGGGCCTCCTCCTTGGTGGATTGTGCGAGACGGTACTGAAGAGGGAAGGTACCACGTCATTTCTCGACCATCCTCATACTTAGCATGCTCGAGATGCTCTGTGGGGACATCTAACCCATGAGAGTGAGGGAGGATGATTGGGCTGCTGTGTTGAGGAGTCCGAAGTGCCAAGCCAATCGCAGCAGCACCGGGGGTAAAGGCATCCCAGCACTTCGAGGGAGAGTAGTGGCGTGGCGGTAGAGAGTGTCGAGGTCGTTCTCATCCCTAAACTCCTTTGTATATAAACACAAAATGGTTCCGAACTCCAGGACATTCAATTGGCGGACTAGACCGCCGAGGCGAAATTGGATTGTTCCCAGGTCATCAAAATAGGCCATCACGGTCTGAAGATGGAACGTTAAGTAGAGTTCCATAGTGAGTTCGAGATATGTCGGCTCGACAATCTCAAAGAAAAGCCCCCAAGGGTCGGTGGTGAAGAGGGCCCAAATTGCATCCGCAAGTTGAACTTGTTATAGCGCGACCCAGTCTATACAGCGGCCCACTTCCAAGGGTCGGGCCCGTAGAATCTGGAAAAGTTCTTTTTAGGGCCCAATGGGGAACTGCAAGAAAGGGTGACGAATTTCCGTGGTAGGACCCGAGGAAGATGACGCTCCCTTCCTTTTCTTCGAAGCAGGGACAACGACTTTCTTCCCTCGTGAAGATGACATGGTGTACCTATAATGGAAATTGAAGTGGAATGTTAATAATTTCCATGGGGCTTACAGATTAACCTATACTATAATAGCCAAAGTAAATGTGCCAAATAACCCTATGAGAATAAGTAATAGAGATATCTAAAAAATGAATTTGTATGGGGTTAATAGCATGAAACCCATAGAAACAATAACCATGAATGAATGTAGCCTAATATACTGACTAAGAAAATAAAAAAATTTACCAAAACAAAACTAAAAAATACACATTTATCTACTTAACTATGAATGTGCACGTAAAATAGTCAAATAGAGCATAGAAATCATGAAATGAGTAAGAACTTCAACATGAAAAGGATGATAACTACTCTAGATACGAAGTTTGAGTGATAGAAAGATGAAAATAACATGAAAAGTACAGATTACTATGATAAATAACATTAGAAATTAGTAAAATAAAAGAGAAAAGAGTAAACAAACGCTAGAAATAGGAGAATGAGAGTCAAAAATAGAGTTGAAAGCAGCGTACGGGTGTGTTAGGGAGACCGTATAGACTTGCAGCTGCTAAGGTTAGGGATTTGGGGTGAGGGAGATAATGAATAGTGAAGGGTATTTATAGATTTTGGGACACACAGCCAGGTAACACACTCGTGTTCCCCAATTTTTGCCTATGTGATTCACAAATTTTGAATTTGGGCGCGTCTGACAATCCCCATGCTCGTGTACCTTACGCGTGTTAGTGCGCATGATCGTATTGCATGGTTGTGTCTATCTTTGTTCACTTCTCCTACGCCCGTGTATGAAGGGACACGCCCGTGTTGTTTTGGTAGGTTCGCCCACGATTGCTTGGCACGGGTGTGTCGCATGCTGGTGTTAATTTGACAGGTTCAGCCACAGTTTCAAGGCACGAGCGTGTCGCACGCCCATGCTATTTTGGCAGGTTCGCCCACGACCATGTCGCACGGTAATGGCTATTTATCATAGCCCATGCTGGGGAAAATCTTTGCCCTGTTTCCACACGGTCCTAAGCACGCCTGTGTTCTTGGTCGTGTATGCTTTCGAAAGCCTGCGTTCCATGAGTCGGTTAGTATGTTAGATGTTAAAACTAAAATTTAAAGAAATTAATATTATTAGTGCTCGGGTTGCCCCCTGAGAAACGCTTATTTATAGTCTAAGCTCGACTTACCTTTCCATAGAATGGTCATGGTGGTTCGAGGAGTTTATACTCCTCATTCCTGTTGTGAATCTCATCAAAATAAGGTTTTAGGCGGGTATGGTTTACCTTAAAAGTGCTGAACTTAGGATGATTTATCTCGACTGTACCGAATGGGAAAATGCTAAGTACTATAAGAGGGATTTCTTCATTCGGTTTGGCAGTGATAATGTGAGGATTTGCGGCATCTAATAAAACTTTAACCTTAAGTTGATTTGGAAAGGTATTGAGCTTGTTCTGGCGTAGTTTTGGTTTATCGTGTGTTCTCGGTTTATATGTTCACCATTCATCTAGCTCCTCGATTTGTAGCCTTCGTTCTTCACGAATAGGTCATCTACTATTGCTTGAAAATGGCTCATGTACTTCCTTCAAACTCATTTCCTGCAAAGTAGGTTGCACCATATTGTCAGTTTTAGTAGAATGGTTTAGACAATCACCTTTAATTTTCGATGTGTTGCCAGAATTGCGAGCTTGAAGGGTGATTATTTAGTCTCTCGCACGAAGTGTGAGCTCATCTGTGCCAACTGTAGCACCCCAAACCCGGCCCAGAAGTTATGGCCGGATTCCAGCATGCCACATCAAAAACGTAAAAAAAAATTTTCATTCTAAGTCCAGAAAATCGTACTTGATGTTCAAAAGATTAATTTATTAAGGGTTAAGGTGAATGGAAGCTGTGCACCAGGTAGGAAACCGAAAAAGAGGAGGTGAGTCCATCGGACTGCTTAAGTACCAAACTCCCTTCGAATCCAATCCTAGACATGCAATCCGCCATTGCCATACCTTAACGTCATGTATATTTCTAGGAAACCAATTTGATTAAGTCCTTTTTAGGAAAAGTGATTAATTTTGGAAAATATCTTTATTACGGAAGCTTTGCTTGTTTTCGTGTTATTTTGAAATCAACTGTTGTTTTTGAAAACGCGCCCTAAAGCTATCCAATTTCAACAGTTAAATATAAATATTACCTATCTTAATAAAACATATAAAAACCATCAAAAATAAATAAGCAGCCTTATTACATTTAAAAGCCTAAAACCTCAAACGTAATTAAAAGGATGTCTAGTTCACTAGAAGAAAATCAAACTTTCAGAACGGGTGGCCACTCTGAATTCCCTCACGCTCCAAGCCCACTATGGTTGGGGATTTCTGCGTGGAGGAAAATAAAAGGGTGAGTTTGGGAAACTCGATGTGTAAATTAACCCAACCATAGCCTATATCACTCAAACCACGAAATAGAATAAGTTGGCCTTAGCCTGCAATGTAATTGAGAATAAAGCCCATAGGCCCATAGCGTAACGTAACAGATATTACATGTTTATGCGAAACCCAACCCGATTCATCCATAACACCCCGTGCAGCGTTGCACCATGTGGGGAGACTACTCGACCCACCCAACCGCTACACACCACGTAATTTGCAGCATGGCTACAGAGCAGATAATGTGACAGAGTCACCAGATACAGATAATCGTGGCGGGGCCACGTAGCAGATATATGTGGCGAGCCACCAGATCGATATTTGTGGCGAGCCACCAGATCGAATATTTGTGGCGAGCCACCAGATCGAATATTTGTGGCATAGCCACCGTAACGCTTCCTCCATAATATAACCCATGTCCCCATGCAACAGATATATAATCATGACATACATCATACGTAATCGATCGTCATGCTTTTGGTCAAAATTAACCCTAGGTGTATAACGGTAATTTTGCACCTAGGGGTATAATGATAATTTTTCATACATAGGGTATTATAGTAATTTAGCTACTTTTAGGGTTTTCATGCATATCCTAACTATTTACGTACTATCGTAACACTTACCGCACATACTTCATGAATTGGGCTCGTTGGCCCATGAACCCGATCTTTGGCCCATTAAGCCCAAATTATCAAAATGTACTAAATCGCGTCTCTGCGGTTTATTACTTTAGATTACCAAATATACAAACCCAACTATTTTACGAGCATTCGACTTTTCGCAAATTCCCAAAATACCGACTTTTCGGCATTTCAACTTTTCGCTTTTGCCAATCTAGTCTCTGAGAGGGTGTCGATTACACATTGCTTTTGCGACGATATCTTGTGAGATCCACACACGAACCGCCTACAATTGGATTACTAACACGTTAATCTAACTATTCAAATACAAACTACATATTAACCCCTTACAATATTCGGCCAACCACACCTACAGATCATAGTAAGCTTATAAGAAATCAATAAGCAACTCATTAACAAATTTTTGTCAATGTTTACCACATAATCATAATTTCACTGCAAGCTGTCTTCCTGAGCAACAGTCACTAAATTATTTATAACTGGAGCTACGAAACTCCAAATCAAGTGCCGTTAATTTCCCCTTAAAATAGACTCATATATCTTCTATCCATAAAATTTTCAGAATTTTTGGTATGGCCAATCAATACCAGATTTTTCTCAAAGTTTCCCATGTTTCATTGTTTGACTAATCTGACCACCCTTCATTACGAATCAAATTTCTCATTGTACAGAATTCAAAATATGTTCTTGTTTATTTCATTAGAAACTAGACTCAATAAGCTTTAATTACATAATTTATTCAGCTTCTAATTCTTCTCCCACAATTTATGGTGATTTTCCAAAGTCACGTTACTGCTGCTGTCCCAAGCAGATTTATTACCAAATCACTCTTTCACACCTAACTTGCATGCTTGTTAATTAAACATGTATATCACCAATCAATCATCACATATCCATGATTTTACTTAAGTATAATCTCCATTTCATCATTTTAAAGCACAACATGTTAGCCGATTTTTCCCCTTAGCATCTAAGGCACATGCATGCTCATTTGTTTGGCTCAACTTCACCTATCTTCCATTTTTCATCAAAAGAACATGAAACAACAACCATTTCCTTCATTTTAATTCATGACTAAATGCTCACAACACAACTAAAAATCAAAATATACTTCAAGAATTAAGGTAGAATCAAGAAGAACTCATGAACCTCAAAATAGAAGCAAGGTACCAAGAACTTACCTTTAATTTTCCTCCTCCTAATGACCGAATACTCAAGAGCTTTCTCCTCTCCTTTCTCTTCTCTAACTTTCAGCTATGATGAACAAAGATGGACAAAACTTTGTTCTTTTCACCCCTTTTTCTTTTAATAAAACTTCATATTTCATCCATTTAATTCTTTAATACAAAAGACATGAAATTCTTATCATGAAACATTTACCTAACCCATTATCATGAAACATTTACCTAACCCATTATCATGGAACATTTACCTAACCTATTATCATTGAACATTTACCTAACCTATTATCAATTTGTATCAATTTGTACCATAAATTATGGATATCAAGTGTACATTTTGTCTACAACAACATGATGGCTGGCCACTTCATGTAAAATGGGAGGTTTGTCATGCAAATCCTCCTATTTTGCACTCCTATTTATTTGGCCACTTCAATTTAGCCTATAGCATTTTCAAACATTTTCACATAGGTCCTATTTCATAATTTCACCCCCTTTTCTTATGAAACAAAAATTAACTAAAATTGTCGGGTTCTATCTTAAGTTTGGGCTTTCTAGAGGCCCACTAACATAATTAAACCTATGCCAACATTCACAGGATTCCCGAAAATTGGGGCGTTACACCAACATCAATAATCGTTCTAGCAGTTGCTAAAAAGGGCCTTCCTAAAATCAAAGAGGTGTTGCTATCCTCCTCTATGTCTAGAACAACGAAGTCAACGGGAAATATAAATTTATCGATTTTAACTAGCACATCTTCAATACTACCCCTAGGAAATCTTATATTTTTGTCTGCTAATTGAATGCTCATCCTAGTCTGTTTGGGTTTCCCAAGACCTAGTTGTTTAAACATTTTGTAAAGCATGACGTTAATACTAGTCCCTAAATCAGCTAGTGCATTATTAACTTCTAAACTACCAATTAAGCAAGGAATTGTAAAACTCCCTAGATCTTTGAATTTGTTGGGTACTTTATTCTGTAGAATAGCAGAGCAAACTGGGTTTTGTCTACTAATTGAATGCTCATCCTAGTCTGTTCGGGTTTCCCAAGACCTATTTGTTTAAACATTTTGTAAGGCATGATGTTAATACTAGTCCCTAAATCAGCTAATGCATTATTAACATCTAAACTACCAATTAAGCAAGGAATTGTAAAACTCCCTGGATCTTTCAATTTGTTGGGTAGTTTATTCTGTAGAATAGCAGAGCAAACTGCGTTTAGCTTCACATGTGAAGCCTCGTCCAACTTCCGCTTATTTGCTAAAAGCTCTTTTAAAAATTTCATTGCGTTTGGCATCTGCGATAGAGCTTCAATAAATGGTAAGTTAATATGTAATTTTTTTAAGAGTTTAAGGAATTTATCGAATTGTTCATCTGAATGGTCTTTCATTGTCACATTAGGGTATGGCACACGAGGTTTGTATTCTGTACTTGCTGGTTTCTACTCATTGTGGTCTACCTCACCTTTACCCTTGCTTATATCAGTTTCTTGCCTTGGTTCTAGTTCAGGTGGGACTAACCCTTCCTCATCTTGACTAGTAATAGCGTTGAGTTGCTCCCTTGGGTTAGATTCTGTATTGCTTGGCAAGCTACCTTGTGGTCGTTCAGAAATCAACTTGACAACCTGTCCAATCTGAGTTTCGAGTCCTTGGATCGATGCTTGTTGATTTTTGAATGCTATCTCAGTATTCTGAAAATGAGTTTTTGACACCAAGATGAATTTGGTTAGCATCTCCTCAAGGTTCGGCTTCTTTTCTTGCTGGTATGGTGGTTGTTGAAAGCCTGGAAAATGTTGTGGCCTTTGATTTCCTTGACCGCCCCACGAGAAATTGGGATGGTTCCTCCAACCTGCATTATAAGTGTTACTATATGGTTTATTTTGGGATCTAGAGTTATTGTTACACATATATTGGACTTGTTCCTCCTCGATGCTAGGGTTGAAGGGTTGATACTCTGTGCATGTTCCTCCTCCATTCGAATCGCACCTCATCACTAGATGTACCTGAGTAGAACCACACAAATCGTCAATCTTTTTATTCAAGAGTTCTACTTGGTTAGATAGTATAGTAACCGCGTCAAGGTTTAAAACACTGACTGCTTTCGTCGGCTTTGTTCTCATAACTTGCCACTGATAGTTATTCAGTGACATCTCCTCAATAAATTCGTAAGTTGCCTCATGTGTTTTATTATTGATAGTTCCTCCAGCGGCTGCATCAATCATCTATCGAGTCGAAGAATTCAGGCCATTATGAAATGTTTGAACCTGTAGCCAAAGCGGTAACCCATGATGAGGGCACCTTCTCAAAAGGTCCTTGTATCTCTCCCATGCATCGTAGAGTCTTTCTAAATCCATCTGCACAAAAGAAAAGATATCATTTCGTAATTTGGCTGTTTTAGCCGATGGAAAATAATTTAATAAAAATTTTTCAGTCATTTGTTCCCAAGTAGTGATTGACCTTCATGGTAACGAGTTCAACCATTGTTTAGCCTTATTCCTTAACGAAAAGGGAAACAACCGAAGACGTATGGCATCATCAGAAATGCCATTGATTTGAAATGTATTGCAAAATTCTAAGAAATTTGCTAAGTGAGCGTTGGTATCCTCGTCCTGCAAACCATCAAACTGAACAAACTGTTGTATCATTTGAATTGTGTTAGGTTTCAGTTCAAAATTGTTTGCAGCAATAGCAGGTCTAACTATACTTGACTCAGTTCCTATTAAATTAGGTTTAGCATAATCATACATAGTGCGCGAAGTAGGATTTTAATTAACAGCAATTGCAGGAGGTAGCGGATTTTCTTGGTTTTCAGCAATATCCTCGGTTGGGGTTTGAATATCATCCTCTTGCTCGTTCTCTGTGTATCTTAAGCTTTGCCTCATTTCTCTTTGGTTTCTTTTAACTGTGCAATCGATCTCACTGTCAAAAACTAATGGTCCTGACGGGTTTCTTCTAGTCATAAACTATAAAAAACCTACCAAAAGAAAATAAATGAAGAATTAGAAAATAAAATAAAAATTTTAATTGCAATAAAAGTAAAATGGCTAAAGTAATAAAATCGAGTGTTCCTAATATCTTAGTTCCCCGAAAATGGCTCCAAAAACTTGATACGTGATATTCGTGATAGGTTTTAAATATTTATAATGAATCGTTCTTGAAACTAACTATTATCACGATAAAGGCAAGTGTACCTATTGAACAGTAGTATAGTTTTAGCAAGACCAGATTGTTGAACCCAAAGCAACTAAGAGTACTAGTAATGACTGTCTTTTTATTATCTAGCCTAAAAATAATGGGGTTTGTTTTAACTAACTAATTAACTAAACTAAGAAATCACAGAAAATAGAATTGGGGAATTACTTTTTGGAAAAACGATTGATTCAAGACAATACCTAAGGAAAACCCACCTAGACTTCACTTGTTATTTGACTCTGAATCAAACGATTTATTCATTTGGCTTGATTCGTAGAAATCCCTGAGTTATATTATTATCCCTCTCGAGACTAACAAAACCCTAGGTTGAATAATTGAAATCCCTTTCTAATTAACTCCCTAGGGTTGCATTAACTCGATCTATGGATCCCCTTATTAGGTTTCACCCTAATTCGGCAGAATCTTGCACAATAAACTCCGCTTAATTATGAAAAATGTACTCTTAGACAAGGTTTATTCCTCCTCTGAATAAGAGCTTAACTTGAACCAATATCCTGGAATATCAAGACAAGAATTACAAACACATAATTAAGAACAAGCCAAATATTTATCATACAATTCAGATAATAATAACAAGATCTGTCTTAGGTTTCATTCCCCTTAGGTATTTAGGGGTTTTAGTTCATAACTAAAAAGGTAAACATCTCAGAAGAATAATGAATACAAAACATAAAGAAAAACCCAAAACTCCTAAAGGGAAATGGAGGGGAGATCTTCAGTCTTGATGATGAATTTGGCTTCTAAGATGGATCAATCGGCTTTCCTTGAGTAGTTCCCTACTTCCCTCTCTATGTGTCCTTTTCCTCCTCCTTTAGGGTGTATTTACAGGCTTTAAAATGCCTAAGAACCCTCAAAATTGGCCTTTTCCAAATTGGACTAAACTTGGGCTCGGCAGGGACACGCCCGTGTGTGATTACTTAAGGCCGTGGTCAAGCCTGTTAAATAAGCATGGGCGTGTGGTCCACCCGTGTAAGTCGTGCTTCGATTCTGTCAAATTGACACGGCCGTGTGGTCTGTCGTGTGAGAAGGTCCAGGCCGTGTTGATTTCCTATGTTGGCACATTTTCTTCGTTTTTGGCCCGTTTCTCGTTCCTTTCACTCTCCTATACTCACCTAAGTATAAAACATGAAATGAAGGCATTAGAAACATCGAATTCACCAATTTTAAGGAAAAATCATCCATAAAATGTGCTAAGCATGGGATAAAAATATGTATGAATTACGGTTTATCAATGAGGTTGAAAGAATAGTCTACCGAGTACCCTTGAAATTATCTTGATTTAAGCTATGAGGTCGAAAGATGAACAGATTAAGCTAACCAGTTAATTTAGTTGCATGTCGAAAGGTAATAATTAAGTTAATTGCTAGATAATTCAAAGAAATCTAAATCTAAAGTTAATTACGAACACAGAAGCGAGTCGATCTTCTAATTTCTTAATTGATTGATTTTATTGCTTCTGTTAGCTTGTATTTTTTGTCTTGGTATAAATTTTCATCATTTTTCTGTCATACTATAGTATTTAGATTATTACTATTTAGATCTACTTGTGTGAAAGTTCGTAATTTAGTTTAATCAAGTCTCTCTTGGTTACGATCCTCGAAATACTTCATGTGTTTCATTGTAAACACAAATCTAGGTTACAACTTGACTTGTATACTTGCAAACACCACTTATTTCTTATCTTTTAGTTACGATATTTACAACCATGATGCACACACATCGAGGTGGCAGCCAAGTTGTTCGCATCGTTGTCGATGAGGCTTTGGCATTAAGCTAAATTGTTAATTTTTGTATTTAAGTAGGCTAAGTAGGAAAGTCCAAAATTATTGTATTAAAATTATTACATTAGAGTAGGCTAACTTACTTTAATTTTCTTTTCTCTAATTTTAGTGTATGACTCAAAGTCAAGGCCCTCCAATTGAGCCAAACCCTAAACCAAATAAGATCCTACAACTTAACCGACGATAGCAGCAGATGTAAAATAATCCACCAGCCCTAGCAGATACGTCAAGAGAAAATCTACTATTTCATGATGCAGCAGAACAACAACCACCACCACTAGTACAAATAAAGCCTATTGTCCCACCAATGGCACAATAGGGAAGAACTCTGTAGGACTATGTGCTACCTACTTTAGATGTTGTGTGAGGCAACATCTATAGGCTGATAATAAATGCCAACAATTTTGAAATCAATTTGTCCATAACACAAATGATTCAAAGAAATCTACAATTTTAGGGAATCATGACTGCGGACCCAAATCAACTTTTAAAGTGTTTCTTACAAATTTGCGATACATTCAAATTTAATAGTGCCACTAGGAATCATGACTGCGGACCCAAATCAACTTTTAAAGTGTTTCTTACAAATTTGCGATACATTCAAATTTAATAGAGTCACTAGTGACACTATTCATCTTTTGTTGTTCCCCTTTTCTTTTTTTGATAATGCATTTACTTAGCTTGATTCACAGGCTCTAAGTTCAATCTCCTCATAAGACGAGCTTGTAGGACGAATTTTCAATAAAATTTGTCTAGTAAAAAAACCATCCAATTGAGGTGTGACATCAAAAATTTCAAGCAAATAGGGGGAGAGACTCTCTATGAGGCTTGGGAAAGATTTAATTTGATGTTGAGGAAGTGACCACATAATGGTTTTGCAAGAGTGGTTGCAAATAAAAATCTTCTACAATGGTTTAGATGTGAATTTAAGGTCCGGGCTAGATAGAGCATTCAAAGGGGCCTTTATGAACAACACATACAAGCAAGCCTATCAATTTATCGAGGACATGACTATGAACTCATACAAGTGAACCATTGAGTGATTCACGTACAACTCGAGGCCACTAATAATGAAAGTAGTGAAAAAAGAGGACAAGTATTATTAGATTTTAGACAAGCTAAACCATTTGGAGACGAATGCCACCAAACCATTTATGTATAAATCGGCTCGAATGAATAGGAATTACTCTGAGAGCCAACTTGAGGAGGTAAATTATTTTGGAAATAGGGGTGGAAATCTCTATTCCAACACATAAAATCTTGGTCGAAAAGACCATCATAGTCTTAAGTGAGAAAGTAATCAATGAGGTAGAAACTTCAGGAAAAATCGACATAATCCTCCTTATCAACCTCCACATATACAAATATCTCAAGAGCGACCTATGATTAATGACCACACTACATGTGGTCATAAGATGGACATTATAGAAAAGGGAGATGCAGAAAATAAGAATGGAAATTCGACAGGTGTAGACTGAGTGCACCCAAACAAACACCCAATTGGCTGACATCCAAGACCAATTGAGCCAAAATACAAGCTTGTTGCAAAGAAAGGTTGGTACGAGCATCCCTAGCAAGATAGAGAACAACACTTGAAGTGATAGAAAGGAGCATGTGAAAGCAATTGCACTCTGCTAGGAAAGGTTCTGGAAAACTCAAGTGTTCCCATCCAAAAGAGCAACAAAAGGGTGAAACAGAAGATACTATGGATGACATCGCTAATGATGAGAAGCTTGTAGAAACTGAAAAGGTAGATGAAATGATTGTTGAATCTAAAATAGAAGTGAGTGTTGACCATTGAGAAACTCGTGCCATTCCCATTAAGGTTGGAGGACAAACAAAAAAGGGACGAAGCTAAATTTGTAAATTTTTAAAATTTATTTAAATCTCTTAATGTTAATTTACCCGTAATTGAGCTTATTGAAAATATTCTGCTGAGTTTTACAAACAGTTCATAAAATATTTTGCTCATATATATAAATCATTGTATGTTCAGAAGGAAACACCTTTTATATTTGACCAGGACAGCATTAAAGCTTTCAAGGTAATAAAGGAGAAACACATCTCTGCCCCTATTATCATTGCTCTTGTTTGGTCAGAACCCTTTATTATAATATGTGTTGCTAGTGATTATGTTGTAAAAGCAATGTTGGGACAAAAAAAACATCTTTTGCACTATTCATTTTGCAAGTAAGAAATGTAACTTAGCACAGTTTAATTACACTATGATATAAAAAGAAATGTTTGCCATTGTATTTAGTTGTGAAAAATTTTGCCCTTATATAATAGCTACACTGACTACTCTACATTGAAATATGTTATAAAAAAAAAGAGACAAAAGCTAGACTAAGAAGGTGGGTGTTATTACTTCAAGAATTTTATTTGTGGATAATGGATAGGAAAGGAATAGAAAATCAAATTACAAATCACTTGTCCAGGATAGAAAATGAAATGGATGAGAAAAATTCTGAAGAAATCAAATTGTGAAAAATAAAATAGAATAAAATAAATAAAAATAAAGAACACATAAATTTTTCGTGGAAACCCTTTCGGGAAAAAAACCACGGGCAGAGGAGAAGAAAATTCACTATGTCGAAAAATTTTTACTCAAATACAAGAGGAATAGACTATGTCTATTTATAGGCTTGCAAAGCCATATTCTAGTAGGATTGAAACACCTTATCCTAATCAATATAAAATAGATGGAGTTTAATAAGGTTTAAAAACCTTATTCTAAAATAAAATAAAAGAAGTCTAGTTCTATATGGATTTTACTTTTATTTTATTTTCCATCGTATTTTATTTAAATAAGAATTTGGGTCACTTAATTCTAACAATCTCCACCTTGACACAAATTCTCAATGAACAAGTTCTCTATGTCTATTTATAGGCTTGCAAAGCCATATTCTAGTAGGATTGAAACACCTTATCCTAATCAATATAAAATAGATGGAGTTTAATAAGGTTTAAAACCTTATTCTAAAATAAAATAAAAGAAGTCTAGTTCTATATGGATTTTACTTTTATTTTATTTTCCATCGTATTTTATTTAAATAAGAATTTGGGTCACTTAATTCTAACAATCTCCACCTTGACACAAATTCTCAATGAACAAGTTCTTCATCGCGAACTTTCAATAAACAAGTTCTTCACCTCTTCCAAAAACCCCTTAAGGGTTTAACTTCAACATGAACACCAACCAAGTCTAAGCAATGCTCAAACTTGGTTATAGGAAGTGACTTAGTCATCATATCTGCAGGATTTTCATGAGTGCTAATTTTGCTCACAACAATATCACCACGAGCAATAATATCACGAACAAAATGATACCGAATATCAATGTGTTTTGTTCTCTCATAAAACATTTGATCTTTTGTAAGAAAGATGGCACTGACCGTCACAAAATATCGTGCTGATTTGAAGGTCTTCATTGAGTTCACTAAATAGTCCCTTCAACCAAATAGCTTCTTTACAAGCCTCAAGAATCGCCATGTACTCACCTTCAGTGGTAGACAAAGCGATCGTAGTTTGCAAAGTGGCTTTCCAACTAATTGCACAACCTCCGATTGTAAAGACGTAACTCGTGAGAGATCTTCTTCTATCAAGGTCTCCAGCAAAATCAGCATCAACATACCCTATAACTCCATCTTTAGTTCTTCCAAACTGTAAGCAAACATTAGTAGTGCCTCGTAAGTATCTTAAAATCCATCGAATCGCTTTCCAGTTGTTCTTTACCAGATTCGCCATGTATCTCGCTAACCTGACCGATCGCATATGATAACCGACATGAACAAACCATAGCATACATGAGAGATCCCATCGCACTAGAGTATGGAACATGTGACATGTACTCAATCTCATTATCCGATTGAGGAGATAAGGCCGATGAAAGTCCGAAATGGGTCGCTAAAGGAGTACTAACAGCTTAGCACTCGCATATTGAACCCGCAAAGAACTTTCTCAATGTACCCTTCCGACTTAGGTACAATTTACTTGCTTTTCTATCTCCGAGAATCTCCATACCAAGTATCTTCTTTGCTGGTCCTAAATCTTTCATCTCAAATTCTTCACTTAGTTGGGCTTTAACCTTTCTTATCTCTCTTTATCTTTTGTCGCTATCAACATGTCATCAACATAAAGAAGTAGATACACAAAAGAACCATCACTGCTTTTTCTTAAAGTAGACACAACTGTCAAAACTACTTCTTTTGAAATCATGAGAAGTCATAAAGGAATCAAACCTCTTGTACCCTTGTCTTGGTGACTGCTTTCAAACCGTAAAGGGACTTTTTCAGCAAGCAAACATAGTCCTCTTTTTCGAGACTATAAAACCCTCTCGGTTGTTGCATGTAAATATCTTCCTCAAGTTCTCCATGCAAAATGCGCTTTTACATCTAACGCTCAAGCTCCAAATCATGCATGGCCACAATACCAAGCAAAGCTCGAATCGAACTATGCTTAACAACCGAGAGAACACATCTGTGAAGTCCACTCGAATTTGATCAGTAACCCTTTGCAACAAGCCTTGCTTTATATCCGGTTCTTCAACTCCTGAGTCCTTCTTTCTTTTTAAACACCCATTTACAACTAATGCCTTTTTACCTTTAGGAAGTTTTACAAGATCCCATGTTCTGCTTTTTTGTGGAGTGATTCCATCTCCTCTTGCATAGCAAACATCCACTTTTTCGAGTCTTCACAACTAATCGCCTCGAATAATTAAATGGCTCTTGATTCGCATCTATATCTTCACCACATTTAAAGCATAAGCAACTAGATCAACCTCGGCATACTTCTTTGGAGGTTTAATTTCTCTTCTTGTCCTGCTTTTTGGCGATAGAGTATTGCGGTGAAGAAGCAACTCTATTCTCAATTTTTGTATTGGCTTGAGGAGTTGATTCAGATTAACTGATGCTCCACCGCTTTTGGTTTTCTTTATTGGAAGAGTCTTTAAGAGATAAGTTAGGTAGCATAGCGTTTCATCAAAAACAACATCTCTGCTAATCACAACTTTTCTATTTTCAGACACCATAACTTATAGCCTTTACACCACTTTATAACCAAGAAAACGATTTAATAGATCTCGGTTCCAATTTTCCATTATCAACATGAGCATACGCAGGACACCCAAAAATCTTTAAATCGTAATAATTAGCAGGATTACCGACCATACCTCTTGTGGAGTCTTTTCTCAATGGCAACGGATGGAGATCGGTTGATCAAAAACATGCAAGAGAGGTCGTCGCCCAAAATGACTTCGGTAAGTTGGCATTTGACAACATACATCGAACCTTCTCCATGATCGCTCTGTTCATTCGCTCGCAACGCCGCTTTTCTTTGTGGAGTATGACGAATCGTCAAGTGTCTCATGATCCTCTCGACTTGCACAATCTATTAAACTCATCGTAGCGTAACTCTAAGCCATTGTCTGCATGCGGAGGTATTTTATCTGCTTTTCCGTCTCTTTTTCAATCATAATTTTCCAAGACTTAAATGTGGAAAACACATCGCTTCGCTTCGTGAAGAACGCCCAAACTTTTTGGAAAAATCATCAATAAAGGTTAGCATATAATTAGCTCCACCTCTCGAAGGCACTCTGACGGCCCCCACGCATCGTAATGGATATACTCCAACGCTTCCTTCGTGTTATGGATTCCTCTAGTGAATCGAACTCTCTTTGCTTCCTAAAACACAAGGCTCACAGAAATTCGCTTTGCAAATTCCTTGCCCATTAAGAAGTCCTCTTTGCTTAATTCGCCATGCCATTCTCACTCATATGCCCTAGGCGATATGCCAAAGTTTAGTAATATCATCATCCGACAAGGAAGAGGAAGGACAATTGCATCACCAAGAATAAGAGAACCTCAGAAACATATAACTTGGCAATCTTTCTTTGCCCTTTCATCACAACAAGGACCCTTTGAAATCTTTAAACCCCACTTTCAATGTGTATCTGCACTTTTGAATCAAGAGTACTCAACGAAATTAAATTTCTTTTCAATTCGGAACATGCCGCACGTCACTAAGTGTTCGACAACTCCATCAAACATCTTAACTTTAATTGTTCCAACACCGCGATTTTACATGAAGCATTATTTCCCATCAAAACAACACCTTCAGACATCGTTTCATAAGTTGTAAACCAATCCCGATTGGGACTCATGTGGAAGGTGCACTGAATCAAGTATCCACTCCTCGCTTACTTTAGAATCATTGATGAAGCAACTAGAAGTTCACCATCGCCGTAGTCTTCTACAACATCGCCTTCACCGAATTTTTCGTTTGTTTTCCTTTTGATTCGCAGCCTCCCTTTTAATCTTATTTTGTAGCTTATAGCACTCAGATTTAATGTGCCCTTTCTTCTTGCGAAGTTGCAAGTTTTACCTCTGCTTGAAGATTTCGATCTACCCTTAGATTTACCACGAGGATTCCGTTCTCGTGTTCTACCACGATCATCATCAACATTCCGGTCTTGTCTCCCACGAACAATGAGACCCTCTCCCGAGAGTTGGGTTTAACCACAAGATGCTTCATCTTATCATACGAGGTTAAAGAATCATAAACCTCATCAACCGTGAGAGACTCATGGCTATATAAAATCGTGTCTCTAAAGGTTGAATAAGACGGGCAACGAACAAAGTAGAATCAACCCTAGATCTTCCTTATCATCTTGAACCTCCATGGCCTCCAAGGTTGAGAGAATTTCTTTAAACACTGTTAGTGTTCGTGTACGACGCACCTTCCTCCAAACGATGAGCATAAAGACGCCGCTTCATATGCAACTTGCTTGTTAGAGTTTTCGACATACATATTTGTTCTAGCCTCTTCCATAATGCAATGGCGTTTTCTCTTTCATCACATCCCGCAAAATTTCGTTGGACAAATGCAGATGTAATTGTGTTAATGCCTTTCGATCCTTACGTTTCTTCTCTTCATCTGTTAATGTCGAAGGCATCTTATCTATCCTAGCAGGCATCCTCTAGATCCATCTGCAAGAACCGCTTGCATCTTAATTTGCCACAACGCAAACTGTGTTGCGATCCAACAATGAATTTCATACTTCAAAGACGCCATTACCGTGATCGAGATGAATAACCCTAAGCTCGATACCAATTTGTGAAAAATAAAATAGAATAAAATAAATAAAATAAAGAACACATAAATTTTTCGTGGAAACCCTTTCGGAAAAAAACCACAGGCAGAGGAGAAGAAAATTCACTATGTCGAAAAAATTTTACTCAAATACAAGAGGAATAGACTATGTCTATTTATAGGCTTGCAAAGCCATATTCTAGTAGGATTGAAACACCTTATCCTAATCAATATAAAATAGATGGAGTTTAATAAGGTTTAAAACCTTATTCTAAAATAAAATAAAAGAAGTCTAGTTCTATATGGATTTTACTTTTATTTTATTTTCCATCGTATTTTATTTAAATAAGAATTTGGGTCACTTAATTCTAACACAAATAAACCTTCATTTATGAGCAGTTATTCTGGGTAGACATACATCAAGCCGAGTATAGGGATAATAAGACACTCTGGTATGCAGATTATGTGAATTACATTGCCAAAGAGGTTTTTCTAATAAAGGCATTGTGGCAGTAAAAGAAGAGAATCATGCATGAGTCATGATATTATATTTGGGAAGATCTGTATGTATTTAGCTAATGAGCAGATCAATTAGTATGACGATGCATGGCTGAAAAAGAAATAAATGATATCTTATAAGGCTGTCATACCTCACCAAGTGGTGGACACTTCGGAGGAAAAAGAACTACTTAGAAGATACTGTAATCAAGATTTTACTAATCAACTATAAAGAGAGATGCTTATGAATTTGTGCAGGGATGCGATAGATGTCAAAAGACAGGAAGTGTATCCAAAAAAGATGACATGTAGCCAATAGGGATCTTTGGAGTAAAGGTATTTGATGTTTGGTGGATTGATTTTACGGTACTCTGCCCAAGTTCTTTTGGAAATCAGTATATTTTGTTAGTTGTTGGCTACGTTTCTAAATGGGTAAAAGCGGTAACCTTACCTACAAATGACACTAAATCAATAGTTAAATTCTTAAGGAAAAATATCTTCACTAAATCTGGAACATCCTAAGCTTTGGTCAGTGATGAAAGATCTCACTTCTACAGTAAGTAGTTTCAAGTAGCTTTAGCCAAATATAGTATCAGACATTGTATGACCACAGCATACCATCCATAGGCTAATGGCCAGGTAGAGGTGTCAAACTGTGAGATTAAGCAAATTCTAGAAAATACAATCAACCTAAAGAGGAAAGATTGGGTAGCAAGATTAGATGATACATTCTGGGTTTACATAACAACTAGGGGTGTTCATTCGGTTAACCGACCCGAAATATCATTAACCGAATTAACCGACCTTTCAAAATTTTTAACCGTTAACCGAACCGAAATTTTTTCAAAAAAATTGACCGAACTGAAATTTTTCTATTAATTTGGTCGGTTAACCGAATTAACCGAAAATTATATATTTTTATTTGTGGTTAAAAATTAACCGAATTGAACGAGTTAACCGAATTAACCGAATTAACCGGATTAACCGGATTAACCGGATTAACCGAATTAACCGAATTAACTGAATTAATCGAATTAACCGAATTAACCGAATACCCGAATTGAATCACTACATAATTAAAAACATTACATAAGTCTTTGAATCACTACATAATTAAAAATATTACATAAGTCTATGAATCACTACATAATTAAAAACATTACAAGTCTTTGAATCACTACATAATTAAAAACATTACATAAGTCTTGAAATTAACACATAATTGAAATGTAAGTCTTTAATATTTTCCATTTGTATCCATGTCTTCTCTCCAAAAGTTCTCCTTTTGCATTAAATCTACAACTAAAAAAACATGTACAACAATTTAGCATATAATAGAAATATATGCATTTAAAAAAAATCAAATAATATAAACAAACGAATAGATTATAAGTTAACAAAAATAAGATAGTAAGCATACCCTTCAACTCACGAAAGCTCATGAATTTAGGGTAGGCTCTGATGCATTCCAAGAAAAGTCTAAACATTGAATCAAATAAATAAGTAGGAGTGATATGGTAAAAAAATTGAAACTATTAAAATAAAATAATAAATATACCATTTTCAATCTTGTCAAGCTCTTGGATTTGTTCTTCAATCTTTTTGATGTCTTCTTGTGATGATGATTTTCGAATCCAATCTTGAGTACACACAAGAGCTTGTACAATTTTAGGAGTTAAAGAACTCCTATATTGATCAAGCACACGTCCCCTATGCTAAATGCGACTCAAGCAACAGAGAAACCGATATAGCTAACACATCTCGGCCATTTTTGAAAGAGTGGGAAATCTAGGGCTATTCACTTTCCACCACAATAAAATATCAAAATCTTCAACAAATTCCTCATTAGCCTCAGCTAGATATTTATCCAACTCAGATGTTTTATCCTCACCACAAATTTCCAACTCACGCTTTTTATACAAAGCTTGCATTCGCCTTTTCATTTTTTGTTGTGGTTCACTGAGAGAAACGTGTGTTGACACACTCGATTGGCTACAAGTACTATGAAGTGAAGGCTTATACTCATCAAACAATTCATACAAAGATTCCTTCAATTTTTGCATCATTTCAGAAGCTTTTTCAGAACTAGACATTTCACTAAGTGTAAATTTAAGATACTTTAGTTTTTGTCTAGGATCTAAAACACAAGCAACAAACATAAGCAAATTCATCTTATCAATATCACCCCCAATACTTATCATACTTCTCTTTCATCTTGATAGCCATAACATTTAAATCAACATTACTATTTAACTGAGCATCTCGTAAAAGAATATCAATTTCAAAAAGCTCATCAAAAAAATTATTGGATGTGACATATGAAGTGCCAAATATACGCAAAGTGACTTCATAAAAGTGTTCCAAGAAATCCCTCAAGTCTCTAACATTAGTCCAATCATCCACACTAGGCCAACCCTCTCCCTTTCAAGTTCAAATTTAAAGTTTGTATCTTGCTCCTCAAATCTCTCAAAAGCTCTCTCAAAGTTTCGAAAAGTGTCTAACATTAAGTAAGTCAAGTTCCACCTAGTACAAACATCAAGACACAACATCTTCTTGCACTCTATCTTTTCCACCGCAACACACTCCTTAAACTTTTGTAATCTAGTGGAGATTGTCTCACATATCTAACAACCCCCTAACACATTCAATGATTTATTCATTTCCTTTAAGCCTTCAACAACAATCAAATTCACAATGTGTGCCATGCATCTCATATGAAGATATTTACCATTTTGAACTAAACCCCTCGAGGGTTAAATTTTTTCTCAAATAACCAATAGCAACATCATTTGAACTTGCATTATCAACAAAGAATAAAGAAACAACTTATCAATTCCCCAATTCAACAAGCATTTCTCAATCACCATCCCAATGGACTCACCCTTATGACTAGAAATTGGACAAAAGTTTAAAATCTTTTTATTCAATTTCCAATCGTTATCAATAAAGTGAGCAGTGATACACAAATAATTAACTCTTTGCAAAGAAGTCCATGTGTCAGTAGTTAAGCAAACTCTAGAACAAGAACTTCTCAAAAGTTGTTTTATCTTGACCTTTTCATCTAAATACAATTGATAAGCATCCCTAGTCATAGTAGTTCATGAAGGAATATGAAACCTAAGACATGCCACAAACATAAATTTCTTAAAGCCTTCACTTTCAACAAACTTGAAAGGTAATTCATCAATCACAATCATTTGTGTTAAACCTTTCCTACATGCTTCTTGATCAAATCTCCAAGTTGAAAGATGCCCTTCCCCCCCCCCCTTCAACTCCCTTTCTAGGTAAAACTAGTTGTCCTTGACTAGGGTCAACAACATTGCTAGGATTTTTCTTACATGAACCAATATGATATTTCAATGACCCTGTACCATTTTTTTCACATCACAACAAAATTCCTTTTGACAATAATTACATTTAGCCTTACTTGCACCTTCATTATTAATAATCTTAGTGAAGTGAGACCAAACTTCTGACCTTTGAGGAGTGGCTTTTCTTTTCCCAGTAGTCACATTTGCTTGGCTTGAAGCTCCAACTCCTGAATTTTCAGAATCTATTGAAGTAGGAGGTGTAACACTACCCTCAATAGATGTTGGTTCGATGGACATTCAACAAGAAAAAATTATATAATAAATTAAAATACATTTATAATATTAAAATACATATTTATAATATTAAACAATTTTCATAAAATACGAGGATAAACAAAAGTAAATAGAATACTTGTTAAATAAAATTTATAATAAAAAATAAATAAAATATTGGTACAATTAATGAACCAATTTTCATGCGTAGTTGAAAAGAAGTTGGATGTGAAGATTAATGAACCAATTTTAATAAATGATTTCTTTTCAATTAATGAACCAATTTTCACATTACAATTAATAAAGAGTAATGAACCAATTATACAACAGTAGCAAAAAGCCAAAAAGAGGAAATGAGAAATGGACAGCAAGTTAAATCGGGTTGGTTTAGAATTATTAAGAAACAAAGGAAAGTAAGGCTAAAATTAAAATGTTCTTCTTTTATTTTCGTTTTCCTTCATCAAGTTCATCTCTTACCTATTGCTTTCTTTGGACCAATGACCAAAGACCTTGTCCTTAGCTTCACGAGATACACCAATGGTTGCAAAGAAGTCGTAGCTCCAACCTCCAGCAGACTATGATACTTTTGAAGGATTTGGCCTTTTGGGAGATTTTGAAGGTTTTGAGAGATTTCAAAATTTTATTAGGGATTTCAAACTTGAAAAGTTGGGGTTTCTTTTTTTTCTATCATCTGTAGGGGTGTTTTAGTTTTAGTAGATTTTTACTTTTAGATTTTTATTTTTATTTATTAAATTATTTGTATTGGGTTGGGTTAATTAAATTAGGTAATTGGGTTGGGTTTAAATATATTAGATTGGGTTTTATGTTGGGTTGGGTTTGGGTAAATATTAAATAGTAGACTAATTATAAATTATAATTTTATATATTATTTTTTTGGTTAACCGAAAAAATTCAATTAACCGACCTCTTTCGAACCGAATTAACCGTTAACCGAAAATTTAAAAATTTATTAACCGACCCCCGACCGAAAAAATTCGGTTAACCGACCGATTAACCGAATTCGGTCGGTTAACCAAATTTTTTCGGTTTTAACCGAATTGTGCACACCCCTAATAACAACATACAAAACTCCTTTAGGCATGTCCCCTTATAAATTGGTTTACAGAAAAATTGACATCTACCAATTGAGCTGAAAAGGAAAGCATACTGAGCTATAAAATAATTGAATTTGGACCCCTAATTGGCCAAGAAAGAAAGGTTATTTCAATTGTAGGAACTAGAGGAATTATGCTTTCTAGCCTACAAAAATGCCAAACTATATATGAGGAGAGAAGCAAGCACCAACATGATGTTAGGATAAAAAAACAAGAGTTCTCACCAGGACAAAAGGTAATCTTGTTTAATTTAAGATTGAAATTATTCCCTGGCAAACTAAAATCAAGATGGACAGGCCCATATACTATAAACCAAGTGACACCTCATGGGGCAATTGAACTGATGAGAAATAGAAGGCAAAATTTTGTCGTCAAAGAACAAAGAGTCAAACATTGTTTTGGCGGGATGGCGAAAGAAGTGATTGAAACAAAAATGTTACAATGCAAAGTTTTATGGAGTCAATCCAAAAGAGGATAAATTCTGGAAAAGGAATGGGAGATAGACAAAGAAAGTAAAATAAACTGGGGTCTAGTAGCAATGATCACACAAGACAGAAATTGCTCTACATGTCGCGACACTAAATGAAATTCAACCCAAGTAAAATGTTTTCAATGTTGTGACAACAAATGGGGATGTCGTGACAGCCTAACTTAACCTACAGCTCGAATTTACTAACTTAAGACGTGTTTATAATAGTGTTTTAATAGACTTAGGACTAATTAATTATTAAGCCTTTATAAATAACATCCCTAACTCAATCTCAATTCTCATTCTAATTATTATCTTTCTTTAGGCCATAAAATCTTTTCTCTTTTTCTCCAAATTTGTAAAAAAAAAAAAAAATCGATAGACTTTCGATTAGGTTAACAACGGAAAAAGGAGACAACACAACAGATTCAGGTTTGAAGTATTAATTTTTTGTGTGAGATCACGAATACATCTATTGAATTCCACGTAAAAGACACAGACAAATACCTACAACGGTTGCAACCCGTGACATTTTTCCAAGAACAAGGGTTTAACCCTCTAATGTGGAATTGTAAAGAAGTGTGGGAAATTGCAATTGAACGTGAATGAACTACCTTTTGCTTACCACCTGAAAAAACTTGCAATAATACCTATTGTGCAAGAACTTTACCTCCCATTAAAAGAAAGAGAAGCGATAATACCATATTGTGATATGCGAACATACATCAAAGTTAGATGGGTGAACGTTTTGGTAATAGAAAGAAGTATTTGCCATTTTTATGATGCTTCATATTATTATTTTGATTATATTTTCAAAATTTATCTCAAATAATTCAAAAAGGTAGCATAGAAGAGGTTTTGAGATTTTTAAATGAAGGAAAACAAGAATGGGCATACCAACCAAGAAAAAAGATACCAGCAACATTCAATCAAGCACTAATGACTCCAAGGGAAAAAATCTAGATGAAGTTCGTATGTTCAAGAATCTGGCCTATAGCAGATATATCCAATATCAGCTCGATACAGGCTATTCTGGTATATGCGATATTACAAAAAAAAATAGATATAAATCAATACATGGATTTATCAAAGTATGATTGAGTGTGTACGAGAGTAATCAAAAGGAACATTCTTCCCACATCGAATAATGCAATTATGTAAAATGGTAGGAGTACCAATGGATCAACTAGATAAGGAGACGAATCCTTAAAAGAAATTATTAGGAGATGACCTATATAGACAATTTGTATTACTTCATAAAGGCAAAAGGAAGAGAGGAGAAAATGAAGACTATAAAAGGGAAATGAATGAGGAAGTTCTTTTTAACCTTTTTTTATACTTTTTGTTTGTTCTTTTCTTCTTTATCTTAAAACTTCACATAAAAGAAGCACAATATTTACGAGCTCACAACGAACAAGGAAGGGAGAACCCACCGTAGAGTACAACAATGTCCCGATCAATCGGGTAACTTCTTTCCTTATTTATTTTTACTACACATTGAGGACAATGTGTTATCTAAAGTGTAGGAGTAACTCGTTTTAATTTTTTATGCTTTTCTTTTAATTTTTATTGTCAATTGTGTGCTTAAACTTGTAGAAATACAAGTGACAGGTTAAGAGCCTGTATATAGGTTAATCGTGTTTATTGTAAATTTGGCTTGATAGTGAATGATATCATTTTTTATTATTAGACTACTAAGTTTTATATATTACATTGTAAATAGGCATTGGGTAATTGAATATTCCAAATGATATAGAGAATAAAGGGAAACAAGCATGCCAATATGTATGATAAACTGTTGAATTTGTGATTGTTTAATTGATTAAATTTGTGAATAATGGAATACCTAGGGATGACCTAAGGCATTATTTGGTATAATCCCAGAGCCAAAAAGTTAACCCTATTTATCAATCCTTAGTACCTATTTTGAGCTAAAAAAAACTTCTTGATGAACATTCATACAAAACCCAAGCCAAAACATTAATTTGTACTTACCCTATTTCTTTGATCCTGAATTGCATGAATAATATACGTCTGACCATACATATTGAGGGTTAAGTAGATACATCACGGTGAATTTTGTAAAAATAGAGTGAAATCTAACGAATCAGTGTGATATATTGATTATAGGTTAGCCAATATGTGCAACAAAAGAAAAAAATCACAAAAGCAAGAAAAACGAGTAGAAAAAGTACTTGAAAAGTAAAAGCATTTATGAGTGAGATGTATTGAAAAAGAAAAAAAGTGAAAAAGTCACAAAAGTAGAAAAACTCATTCAGTAAGTGCATCAAAACTCATGAGTTAGTCGTAGTAGTTGTATTGTGCTATGACTTCCTATGTGGAGAAATAAGGAAGGTGAGAGAAGGAGAAATAAGGCGGTGAGTGGGAAAGGATTACAAAGGGGGAAGAATAGGGAGCAAAACGATATGCCAAACTATTTTCGTGCTTGAAACCAATTTGATGCTTCCTGTTCTTAAATCTCATACTTGTCCTAAGCCTCATACCATTACAAGCCGAAAAGTCCTATGTGACCTAGGTAAACTTATTCATGAATTGACATCACATTAAGTAATTGCATTAATGTTTGTTTGTATTATGCTAAGATAATCAAATTACCTATACAATTTATTGATGGATGCATATATTTCAAAACCTTAATGCCCATATACGTTGTAATATACTAAACTTAGGGCATGTTAGGGCATGTTTGGTTGGGTATAATGGCATAGCCATTACAACCCAATTTTGTGGGCCCAATAGAAACCATAGTTTGGTTCAATGAAATGCCTATTATGGGTTTATTCCATTACAACCCAATTTTTTGTTTAAGCATGGAAATGGGGCATTCCTATTCCATTTCCTTTTCACTAAATAGCCACAAAATACAGGTCTCCTTTCCATTTTACCCTCTCATTTTCTCACGAAAAAAAAGTTCTCATTCAGTCCAATCTCAATCCTGACCTCCCTTGCTTCCTTCGTCTCCGGCCAGTAGCAGTCATCCCTCAGGTAAACCTTTCGATTTGTTTATTCCTTTTGATTATTCCTTTCGATTTCCTCTCTGCCTCTTTTAGTAACCCTAACAAGACTGTTCAAATTCTTGAAAATGGAAATGGCAAATCAGTGTTTTGCCAAAAAGGTTATCTCTATTCCATCTAAATCTCTAATCTTCCAAAACTTCCCTAGATTTGCAGATGATTCGTCTGCCTATACTTATCTCTTCTCCCAATTTGATTTTTTTCTAATTTTTTTTCGTGTCTGTCTATTTGTCTTTCCATTTCTTTCCTCTCTTTTTAATCCATGGAATTAAGTAACATCTAATCACAACTAGTTTGTTCTTCTTCTTTTTCCCACATCTTATACTTCTAAACAAAGCTCCTTTCCCTTGCATGCTATTGCCAACTTTCTTCAAAATATTTCGTCTCTTAAATGTTTTCTCTTCACTCCACAGGTTTTAAAAACCTTACCCTTTTCTTTATTTTCTTCCATAACTTCATATCTATTGTTTTTCTCATGTTTAATTTGATTGTATTGCACTATGTTCAATTTTTATATAAAAAAAGGTAGTTTAGTAACAATGGAAATATAAATATATATATGAAACCGTGAATAAACTTTTTCCTTTTTTTTTTTTTTCCTTTTTGCAGGTTTATAGGGGTGTTAAGGTCATCTTCTCAGCTGTGTAACTTTTCTTCTAAAGGTAACTGAAATTCCATTGGAAAGCTTCAATTTGAATGTCGGTACTCAAATATTATTATTTGGGTATATTCTATGTTTGGTTAAATCACGTTTTGGTTTTTGAGTAGTTTTTTTATTCAGGTAATCATCTAAATGTGATTGTATAAGAGTGCTTTGTCATTGGATTTTTATTAGATTAATAAATGTTTGAATTCTATAATGATATTTAATTGAAACAAGTCAGTTGTACTATAAAGCATGGTGCTTAATGTAGTGTCATCTTTTATCCAACAATAAAAAATCATAAATTCTTGCCATCTAAAAGATGGAGTTCTTTGGTTACTTTTTCTTGAATTGGATTCATTTGAGTTAAAAAGTGAAATCTAATACTTTTTTTTAATAAATGAAATCTAATACTTTCTTGTGTTCGATTTTTTTTAATAAATGAAATCTAATACTTTCTTGTGTTCGATTATTTCTTTGTTTGTGTCCTATTGAAGATAGAAAGAAATACAAGTTAGATTTAAGTGCTTCGTGCAATGAGAATATGTCCAAAAAATGTTTAATTAGCTCATTTTTGTTGAATATAAGTATTCATCAAAAAAAGAGAAGGTGCATTAATGAAATTTACTTCAGTCTTTATGTACAAGAGTGCTGGTACTTTTTATGTACAAGAGTAACATTATATTACTTGGTATCTTGTTTGCTTTGCTTGATTTGCCTTAGGGGAGGGTTAAAGAATTGGAATTAGTAGCCTTTGATTTGTTGGCCAACCATGAATTTGACACTACTAACATGATATATTTATTTTCTATTTTTCTGATATACTTGCCATCATATCTAGAGTTTGAGCATGAATATAAGGACTTTCATTTTACTTAGTTTGATATTCCTGTGCTATATCGTATGCCATCTTCAAATGGGACCTTACATACTACATATAATCTTTGAAGCTAAGCCAATTTTTTTGTATTCATTCTAATATGTTTTTTCAATGTTTTCTTTTTTATATATTCAAAACATCACTAGTCCTTGTCCATTTTTTTAATACAGTGTTGTTATATGTTTCTTCTTTCATTAAAAATTTGCAACTCTTTCTTTTTTTTCTTTTCAATTCAAATGCTACTATCTTTGATGGGTTATAATAACATTTAAGAATAATGATTATTATACATTCTTCTTATAGCTTCTCTATGGTGTTTATCCTTGTTGACTTTTCTAGTTTAATACCTATATTTGAACTTAAACACCCCATCAATTTTTTTCTAATTTTTTTTATTTTTGTATTTTTCTCGGTTTAATTCTTTTCTAATTTTTTCTCGGTTCAATAAAATTATTGACTTTTAATTGGTTATATTATGGATTGATAGCATCAATACACTGACACAATTATGGGTTGACCTTTAATTTTTTTCTAATTTTTCCTAGAAGTAATTTTATTGGTTATATTATGGATTGATAGTATCAATACACTGTTGCAATTATGGATTAACTTTTAATTTTTTCTCGGTTTAATAGAAGTATTTTAATTGGTTATATTATGGATTAACTTTTAATTTTTTCTCGGTTTAGTAGAAGTATTTTAATTGGTTACATTATTGATTGACTTTTATTTTTTTCTCGATTTAGATAACATGAACAAATTAATAATATTATACATTGTTGCAATTATTGGCTTTTTACTGGTTATATTATGGATTGACAGTATCAATAAAATTTAATTTTTTTACTTCAAATATTAATATGTCTCTTATTTTTCATTTTTTAAAATTTTTTATTCATTTTAAAGGAATATGTGTCACCTTTTAAAATTGCTTGTTCAGTAAAATATTTTTCTTATATTATTATTTAATAGCCTAGGAAAGAATTTTTGCTTATTTAAAATATAAATGAATTACGTCGATGAATGCCTCTGAAACCTTTTATATAATAAAATATTAAACTTTACTTAGTTTTCTATGTGATGAAAAAATATATCATTCATTCTCTTTACAAAATCACCATAATTAAAATAAAAGTAAAATATAAATGTGGAGATTTAAATTTTGGTTTCTCAAACATAACGTTCTAATATAATTATTATAATCAATTATGCAAAATTTAAATAGTTAAAATGATGGAAAACCTTATTATTTGTTTTGGTGTTTATATTGATGTATAATATTAAATTTACTTCTTAATTTTTACACATTTATTCAATTTAACATTTACGATCTTTTATTGGAAGCAAAGTAAATTTTGGAACCAATAAAGCAAAAAGGTAAAAAAAAAAGATCTTACAACATATTTAAAAAATCAATTAAACCCTTTTCAATTTAAAAAATCATAAAAATTATAAAAAATCTAAAATTGGGTAAGATATTTTCTGCCTTTTGATTTCCCTTAAACACATTGTTGATTAAAGTATGATTAAATTATATTAAGAATGTTATTAAATTATATATTATTTTATTAAATTATATTTAAAATTATTATGTTAAAATATGATTAAGTTGTTTATTATTATTTTTATTAAAATATATTTAACAATAATTTTATTAAAATTTAATAACAATAATCATCTACGTACAAAAATTCTTGTAAGGGTTCTTTGATTATTTAAGTCTTTTTTTATACTATCACAACATCTATTTTATTCAATCAAACACAAGAATGTTATTATAGCTCTATTCCATTCTATTCAACTAAGCAATTGAATTACTGATTATAGTTTTATTCCATTACAACTCTATTCAATTATAGCCCTATTCTATTACAGTGAACCAAATGTATCTTTAGGTATTTGATATTGAAAGTGGTAAGTTGTTTATATATCATGTCAGGATCATGTGTAAATATGAAAACGCCTAGTTATGTACTCCAAACTCAATCTTGGTGCCATACTTGCCCAATGATCATCATTTACTTTTCTATTTTTGTTTTGCGTTGCTTGAGGACAAGTAACGACTTAAGTGTAGAGGAGTTTGATATGTCGTAATTCGATTTAGCATATTAAACTAGTTTTCATGCTTGAGGAGCTTGAATACAAGCATTTTTATCATGTATTAGTTAAGTTTTCATATTTTAGTTTAAATTTAATAAAAAGTGTATTTTGAGTCTTTTATATAAGGCCTAAAAGTGAGCTAACGTACTTAGTAAGTGTGCAGGAAACCATTCAAAGGCGTAGGAACTCAAAGTTGGTTATTGTGTTACAACATGAGGAGTTTAATGTCGCAACATAGGGAGTAGAATGTTAAAATTGCTATATCTGTAACACTCCTAACCCGTATCCGTCGTCGAAACAGGGTTACAGAGTGTTACAAGTTAGCGGTACATACAGAACATTTACAGATTAATCAAAACATTACTATTCACTTTCTGAGATCATATATGTATATAACGACCTTTATTTGGGCCCTCGAACCCCAACATCATCATTAAAATCAAGTCGGAACTTAACTGATTTCTCATAAAATTTTTCGCTTAATTTTTTTTTTTTAAATTTTACTTGTGAACAGTACCTACACACTCGTGTGATTAGGCCGTGTGGATTCCACATGCCCGTGTGGCTTGGGACACGCCTGTGTCCCTTGTTCGTGGAGCTTTCTGTTTATGACATCATCATCAATTTAGGGGCACACGGTCACATCGCACGTCCGTGTCCTAAAGTCGTGTTCCATATACGGATGAGACGCACGGCCATGTCTCTGCCTGTGTGGTCAATATCTAAGCTATTTTCCAAGCCTTGGTCAACCTTAATCTCTTGCACACTTATACAAAATCAAAAGCATATAACATAGTATTCATTTAATGATTAAATATTTTCAATTAAACTACAAACATAGCATTTGTATGTCATCATACATGTGTCTCTCATACTCATTTTACCTTGTCTATTATGGTACCACTTATACTTTTATACCATGATTATCATCTTACCAAATATTTTCAGCTTAGTCATCAAGCATTCATATTTAAAGCTAGATCATATCTTTATAAAATACCACATTTTAGATACGCAAAATAAAATACTTGCCTTAAACATTTCAATCCAACTTCATACCCAACAAGCATCATATATATATATATATATATATACATGTCATGATGTGTATCGTTCTCATACTGTTTTTTTATAAACATATATCATTTATTTTCTTCCTCCTCCTCTCCATTCCACATCCTTAATGTATATAACATTCTTGTAAGTACGATTTCACAATTTACTTATTAATGCTCACATCAAGCTATTCACACGAGTCATAGTCACTTAATTATTTATAATTTGAGCTACAGAGCTCTAAATTAAGATCCAGAAATTTTTCCTGAAACTAGACTCACATATCATTCCACCATAAAATTTTCAAAATTTTTGGTTTAGCTAATTAGTACAATTTATTCATTTAAGTTTCTCCTGTTTCTTATCTGACAGTTCTGACATCTCTTCACTAAAAATTAATTATATCACAGTACAGAACTCAGATAATATTCTCGTTGATTTCTATTAAAAATATACTCATTAAGGATTCTAAGCATATAAATTTGAGCTTCTAATTAATTTTCTCCAATTTCTGGTGATTTTCCAAAGTCAAAACAGGAGAATCTGAATTCATTCTGACCTTGTCTCACAAATTCATTATATCCCATAATTTACAATTCAATTACTTACACCGTTTCTTCTATAATAAACTAGACTCAATAAGCTTTAATTTCATATGTTATTCATCCTCTAATTCGATTTTTACAATTTATGGTGATTTTTCAAAGTTAACCTACTGTTGCTGTCTAAATCTGTTTTAGTTCAAGGTGTTTATTACCATTTTTCCTCTAAATTTCACAGGTCATACAATTCAGTCCTTGCTCAATTAGCTCACCTATTAAGCTAATTTTTCTCAATTAACATTTTATTCCATCATTCTAAACTATTACACAACCTTTGAAAATCAGAATTTTAACACTAAACCTTAATTCACAACTTTTTCACAATTAGGTCCTAAAATCAATTTCTATTGAATTTACTTGATAAAATCATCAAACAACAAAATCAAAGCTTAAAATTCATTTTATTTCATCATAAACAGCCAAAACTTATCAATGATAGCTTTTAATTTTGTCCATAAAATCAAAAACTAATGAATTAAACACTTGGACCTAATTGTAAAAGTCACGAAAACATAAAAATCTCAAAGAAAAGGGCAAGAATTGAACTCACATGTCAAATTATGAAAAACCAGCAGCTTTCAGACCTCCCATGGCATTTTTGCTGAAGAAAAATGATGATATCTCTAGATTTTTCAAATTTGTCTTGTTTTATATGTTTAATTTGTAAAATTTCCCATTTTGCCCTTGTTTTTCCTTGTCTTTTTTTTGCTGATTTTCTTGCCCAACTGTCCAGCCCATACAATTTGGGTCCAATTTCCTTTTAAATCCCTCTTTTTTAATCACTTAAACTATTTAATCACAATTTAATAAATTTCACACTATTTTTAATTTAGTCCTTTTTAATTAATTGACTAACCAAACGTTAAAATTTTCTAACGAAACTTTAATATTAACTTAATAACACTCCATAAATATTTATAAAAATATTTATGGCTTGGTTTATGAATCCGAGGTCTTGATACCTCGTTTCCAACCCAATTTACCTGATTAATTCTTTTAAAATCGTAAAATTCATTAATTAAAAATAATTCTTTTAAGTTCGCGCTTGGCCTATAATTATTATTTGTTAAAATTTCTAAACTTACTCGTCGGATTTAGTGATCTCGAATCACTGTTTCCGACACCACTGAAAAATTTGGCTGTTACAACTCTCCCCCCCTCTAGGGATTTTCGTCCCCGAAAATCTTAACAGAAAAAGTTGCTTTCAACTCTCATGATAAACTTCCACAGAATTTCTCAGAATCACAACCGAATTAATCTCAAACATCTCTTCCCAATAACCTTTAGACTGTAGCATACAATGTCAGAGCATATCATCAAGATCTCTCTTATTCTCTCATAATTACTTATACTCAATTGATTTGTTCAATAAAAATTTTGTACATACTGAAATGATCATACGAGTCTTTCTTTGTCAAATGATTAACCACAATCAAATAACATCTTATTTTTCAGAGTGAATGACAATCCCGATACGAAATCTATGGCAATTCTATCTCACAACTTACTCGTCTCATCACTGATTGTATTAGTACTAAATACACTTGGTTTCTCGTCTTTTACCTGTTAACAAATCAATGTCTGAATACGAATCCAAAATATCATTAAACACATACAATCACTAGCACAACTAACTCACGTAACTGCACATCTCATCTCTCTTGGATGAGCAGACTAAATACTACTGAGCCTTGTGCAAAAACTTCTATATAAACTTCGGATTCATTTATATATACATTCTACCTCGAGATAACAATAATAACAAAAATCATGTTCGACCTGAAATTCAACATCATAAATAAATTCGCTCCAAACTTATTTAGATTACCACCAATTATCACATTTCTGAGCTTCTCAGTTTCACAAAGAAAACCCCACTTTGGCATTTAACTGGGTTGGGATAAAATCATCATCAAATAAAGCCAATCATGTAATCAACATTGACAAAATAATCAAGATTTTGCAATACGTATATAATGCAGAGTAACAACCCGTAAAAACAGAATAATAGCTTCACATGAATCTCACCATTTACTTTTATCTCAAACATAACAAAATAGTATAACAAAGAAAAATGAAGAAGTCCCAATCATAATTTAATCAGATCAACGTTGCTGTCATCAAACATTTTAGTTAACTAACATTCTTATACAATAAAAATTTCATCAAAAAATGAACAGCCACATATTCATCTGACTAATTCTGTCATCCCTAATCCCATAATATTTCATTCATTAACAAGAATCAATTCAAAAAAATTTGCCGATAAGTACACTCTTTAGACATCATATCTGAATAAGTCAATTTACCGAAATTAGTTTCTTCTCTAACCATGACATTGCATATCTCGAATGATCTTTAAAACATTCTAATACCTTTTTCCAGAACTATATTTACTTTTTAAACTATTCTCGTCTCTGTATGCCTTACTAATCATTTCACCACTATACTCTCCAATTCTACACGTGACTTTATTAATATAATTCTCATAAAATTTTGTCATAATTACAACTCTGGTAAGGGGGTGAGGTCGTAAAGCCTCTAACTTAACTCTCATAATTACACACATATGACTTGACATTCATCATTAACATAATATCATCGTTTTCACATAATTCACTTCAAGCAAAATTAATACACTTATATAGTCTATCAATATTTTTTACCATCTACAATTTCAAACGATGAATTCACTTAGTTCAGCTCAATATCAACATTTAATCAATTTCAATTTCTTAAGTCCATTTATCACTTACCTTTCTTAATCAATTTAGGGAACAATTTCGGAATTGAGTACTTCGTTTTCACCATGCCATAGTAAAACTATGGTCTTGCACATAGTCATATATCACACACTGAAGCCATAGCCTAACCATGGTTTTACACAGATCACATATCACACTGATGCCATATCCCAGATATGGTCTATATTGAATAATATAAAAATTAATAACATCTCAGAGAGAGTCCAGAAGAATAACATTGCACATTCACCATTCAGAGTTTCCACCAACAGAAATAAAAGATAATATCATGTGAATCTTAGTATAAAGTATTCTATCACATATATTGACTTGGATAACCAAAGAAAGATAGAGTAATACCACTTGTAAATCAATCAGACTTGCGACAATTTCTGTCTGTTAGCATATTTATCTAACCTTTTCCATATAATGATTATAGCATCCAAACATGAACAGTTGCATATACTTCTGAAAATATCAGTACATATAAGACACCCATATAAAATCCCTAACAAAAATGTTTACTGTAATATACTTATTTATAATAGCTATATTCAAATATTTTTGCAATTTATTTACCAATTCATTGACTGGTATAGTCATCAATAATTTCACATCATTCAATTCACTCAAGAAATTAATTCGGAAGAAATTTTCAGTTAATCATTCTGTAAATTCCATATTTGAACAAATCGATTTTCCTATAAATAACTTTATTTAACAGTGGTACTGTATATCCCAGCTAGTTTTCAGAAAAATTTGATGTCTCTATTCAGAACCTATCTTTACCTATTAACTCATTCTTAGTTCCGACTGTATTATCAATTGTTCAACCATTGAACTTTTTCACTTTTCACTTTTGAAATCAATATAAATCTCATGAATTCCATTGTATATAACTGTACTAGTAAAAGGGTATACATCGTAAAGTCTCATAATTTAATTTTCATATATTTTCTCATATAACATTTATTATTCTCAAGTATTATAAAACATTTATCCGTATTTTTACGAGTTCTGCTTCATCATAACGAACATTTTTACTCAGAGATAACCATTTACGTCGTAACGAAAATTGTTTACTTTTTACTTAGCAGAGGTCCAGTAGACTAGTTAGAACACTTCGAATATACAGGACTTATACAGAGGTGCATTATTATGCACTAATAAACAGAGAGCACTGAAGTGCTATACAGAGAGCACAAATGTGCTAATCAGAGAGCATTGACGTGCTAAATATCAGAAAGCACTGGCGTGCTAATAATCAGAGAGCACTGGCATGCTAATATTCAAAGAACACTGGCGTGCTAATATTCAGATAGCATGCTGAGGTCCCTTAACATCCTAGTAGTTCTAATCTTGTCTACTTGGGCAAATTATTTCATCCATGCATATCACTTTTACACCTTTCGCATAATATTTTTACATACTTTATAATTTAATCCTTGTACCAATAATTCATATGCTTATATCTTCAGTATCTTCAATACATGTAATATATTTCAAAATTCACTATTCATTCATAATTCTCTAATAATCATTATCATGTATTTCATATATTACATTTATATATTTTATAATTTAGTCATCAAGACAATATTTCATGTAGTAATATAATTTGCTTTTAATAATACATATAACATAATATTCATCATCGACATGTATTATAAAACATTTATTCATGCTTTTTTTACCGATTCATCATAATAAACTTTCTACTTGTACACTTGAGTATCGTTTTTAGCATTATCAGAATTAGCTTGGTTGAAAAACATCTCTTTCTATAAGTAAAACAAATTTCATTAGAGTCGAGAGATATCACACTATCACATATTTTAATGACATGTGTTTTTAGACTTTACATATACTACGTTTGATCCGAGAACCGACTAAACCATAGCTCTGATACCACTAAATGTAACACTCCTAACCCGTATCCGTCTTCGAAACAGGGTTACAGAGTGTTACAAGTTAGCAGTACATACAGAACATTTACAGATTAATCAAAACATTACTATTCACTTTCTGAGATCATATATGTATATAACGACCTTTATTTGGGCCCTCGAACCCCAATATCATCATTAAAATCAAGTCGGAACTCAACTGATTTCTCATAAAATTTTTCGCTTAATTTTTTTTTAATTTTACTTGTGAACAGTACCCACACACCCGTGTGATTAGGCCGTGTGGATTCCACATGCCCGTGTGGCTTGGGACACGCCTGTGTCCCTTGTCCGTGGAGCTATCTGTTTGTGACATCATCATCAATTTAGGGGCACACGGCCACATCGCACGCCCGTGTCCTAAAGTCATGTTCCATATACGGCTGAGACGCACGGCCGTGTCTCTGCCTGTGTGGTCAATATCTAAGCTATTTTCCAAGTCTTGGTCAACCTTAATCTCTTACACACTTATACAAAATCAAAAGCATATAACATAGTATTTATTTAATGATTAAACATTCTCAATTAAACTACAAACATAGCATTTGTATGTCATCATACATGTGTCTCTCATACTCATTTTACCTTGTCTATTATGGTACCACTTATACTTTTATACCATGATTATCATCTTACCAAATATTTTTAGCTTAGTCATCAAGCATTCATATTTAAAGCTAGATCATATCTTTATAAAATACCACATTTTAGATACGCAAAATAAAATACTTGCCTTAAACATTTCAATCCAACTTCATACCCAACAAGCATCATATTGAAACTAGTCATATATATATATATATATATATATATATATATACATGTCATGATGTGTATCGTTCTCATACTGTTTTCTTATAAACATATATCATTTATTTTCTTCCTCCTCCTCTCCATTCCACATCCTTAATGTATATAACATTCTTGTAAGTACGATTTCACAATTTACTTATTAATGCTCACATCAAGCTATTCACACGAGTCATAGTCACTCAATTATTTATAATTTGAGCTACAGAGCTTCAAATTAAGATCCATAAATTTTCCCTGAAACTAGACTCACATATCATTCCACTATAAAATTTTCAAAATTTTTAGTTTAGCCAATTAGTACAGTTTATTCATTTAAGTTTCCCCTGTTTCACTATCCGACAGTTCTGACCTCTCTTCACTAAAAATTAATTATATCACAGTACAGAACTCGGATAATATTCTCGTTGATTTCTATAAAAAAATATACTTATTAAGGATTCTAAGCATATAAATTTGAGCCTCTAATTCATTTTCTCCAATTTTTGGTGATTTTCCAAAGTCAAAACAGGGGAACCTGAATTCATTCTGACCTTGTTTCACAAAATTCATTATATCCCATAATTTACAACTCAATTACTTACACCGTTTCTTCTATGAGAAACTAGACCCAATAAGCTTTAATTTCATATGTTATTCATCCTCAAATTCGATTTTTACAATTTATGGTGATTTTTCAAAGTTAACCTACTGCTGCTGTTCAAATTTGTTTTTGTTCAAGATGTTTATTACCATTTTTCCTCTAAATTTCACAGGTCATACAATTCAGTCCTTGCTCAATTAGCCCATCTATTAAGCTAATTTTTCTCAATTAACATTTTATTCCATCTTTCTAAACTATTACACAACCTTTGAAAATCAGAATTTTAACACTAAACCTTAATTCACAACTTTTTCACAATTAGGTCCTAAAATCAATTTCTATTGAATTTACTTGATAAAATCATCAAACAACAAAATAAAAGCTTAAAATTCATTTTATTTTATCATAAACAGCCAAAACTTATCAATGATAGCTTTTAATTTTGTCCATAAAATCAAAAACTAATGAATTAAACACTTGGACCTAATTGTAAAAGTCACAAAAATATAAAAATCTCAAAGAAAAGGGAAAGAATTGAACTCACATATGTCAAATTATGAAAAACCAGAAGCTTTCAGACCTCCCATGGCGTTTTTTGCTGAAGAAAAATGATGATATCTCTTGATTTTTTCAAATTTGTCTTGTTTTATATGTTTAATTTGTAAAATTTCCCATTTTACCCTTGTTTTTCCTTGTCTTTTTTTTTGCTGATTTTCTTGCCCAACCGTCCAGCCCATACAATTTGGGTCCAATTGCCTTTTAAATCCCTCATTTTTAATCACTTAAACTATTTAATCACAATTTAATACATTTCACACTATTTTCAATTTAGTCCGTTTTAATTAATTGACTAACCAAACGTTAAAATTTTCTAACGAAACTTTAATACTAACTTAATAACACTCCATAAATATTTATAAAAATATTTATGGCTTGGTTTATGAATCCGAGGTCTCGATACCTCGTTTCCAACCCAATTTACCTGATTAATTCTTTTAAAATCGTAAAATTCACTAATTAAAAATAATTCTTTTAAGTTCGCGCTTGGCCTATAATTATTATTTATTAAAATTTCTAAACTTACTCGTCGAATTTAGTGATATCGAATTACTGTTTTCGACACCACTGAAAATTTTGGGTGTTACAATATCACCTTTGGTGTCGCGACACACCCTTGAAGCTACCTCTTAACCATGCATACTGCCTTCGATGTCGTGACATAAGGACTAGGGTGTCACGACATCAGCCTTGTACAGAATGCACTTACAAGTCAAGGGCATTTTGGTCCACCAAAAGAAATTAAACACGAGAACGTCAGTTAAGCTAGGGTTGAGAGTGACAGCTACCCTAATTCTATAAATAGGCTCATTTAGCACTTGTTTAAGGACATCATTCACATTCTAAGTTTTTCTCTATAAATTTAGTTTTAGTTTTTCCCTATTCTTAGGTTTTAAATTCCTTTTTAGTTATTTCTCTTTTGAGTTCTTCAGAGAATTAGATTTGTAAGCGCAATCAAACGTTTGAGGATTTCAGCACTTCTTATCAAACACAAAACAAGATTCTCTAAACTCTATTCTTGTCTTATTCTTTATGCATATCTTTTATATCAAGTTTACGATGTTTATTGATTCCATAAGGTACTAATTCTCTTATGGGGGATTAGCGAGTGGAGGTTTGATTAACTGATTACTATGTAGGGTTTTTTTAGGGATCAACTATTTGGGAGAGAAAGAACTTAAACCCTAAGCTTGATGACCCTAGGAAATCATTTAGGTGAGAATTAACCCAAATTTGGTATGACTTATCCATGAGCACCTTAGCCCCAAACCAGTCTGGACTGTGAGGTCAAGAGATAAGTACTTCTTACTGACTCGTTAGTTTAGTGGAAGACTGAGAGATCCTATTAGGGTAACAACTAGTTGATTGAGTAGAAACCCAACATAGGAATTAGTTATGATCACTAAAGCGAGCTAATCACCTATGCTTAGAATTGATTAAGTTAGAATTCATTCACCCAAATTTCACTTTATTTTTGCTATTTTTATTTTCTTTATTATAAAAAATAAAAAATCTTCTATTTACGTCTCATCGTAATATGATTTATTTAAAGTACTAATTAGATCTATTTGCGTTTAGGTTAGAATTAATCTGACCCGTATACTTGCGGACACCGACTTGATTTCATATCTTTTAGTTACAGTATCCACACTCTGAACATTGCTACATCCGAAGGCAGTCACTCTCCAACGTAGAACTCTTTCTTAAGTAGGATACTAGGGTATAAAAAAATCAAAAAAAGAGGGAAGAAGAACCTCTACTACAAAATTTTCACTTATATATATAACTTACACAATACTTGTACAACTTACACGTGGCTAACATGAAAAGCTAACTCGTGCTCTATTGTGGCTAACATTATCATTCTTAGCACCTCACACAATAAAATAATCATAAATTTTAGTTCATTTCTAATTGGGTCCTAATAAGAACTTAATTAAACCTTAAACCCTAAAAATAAATAATAAACACACATTTTCAAACATAAAGGAATCAGATCCAAAATCCCACAATCCACTACCGCTGTATTAATAAAAGGATCTATCACACATCTTACCAAAAGAAGACACTAATTGGTGGATTCCTCCCAACAAACACGCCAAGACACAAAACCATAAACTTAACAATTCACCAAAAGGCTAACCCATCAACCAAAATCAAAATAGACCAACCAGATTAATCTAACAATTTTCCACTCATAGCGTATCAAATAATACAAAATACAACACTGACGAATAGAATACAACTCAGCCTTTCCTTAGCTTAATCTTAACCAACTATTTGCCCAAACAATTCACCAATCCAAGACTGCGTCGGGTGAGGTATTACAATGGTAATTATGTATGTCATTAAACCTAAGTAATTAAATATTAATTAAATAGAAACATACTATAAATAGCAAATAAGGTGAGAAGAAATATGAAAATTCACCTTCTTCTTCCCCTAAGCCGTCGAAGCAAAAAAAGAAAATAAAAGGAGAAGCTTTAGCCATTTTAATTAAGGTCTACAATTTAGTCGATTTCATAAAATAATCTTAATTTCTATCAATTTCACACCTAATTCTTTAAGAAATCAACAATGTCAACTTTCCAAAACTTTAATAGTTTCACAAATTAGTACATGGGCTAGCTAAATCAAGCTCTTATGATTCAATTTCCATAAAAACCATAAGGGCTTGATTTAACTAGCCTATGTACCAATTTGTGAAATTATTAAAGTTTTAGCAAGTTGACATTGTTGATTTCTTAAAGAATTAGGTGTGAAATAGATAGAAATTAAGTTTAGTTTATGAAATGGAATAAATTGTAAACCTTAATTGTTAGTTTCAGATATTAGGGATTAAATTGAATCAAATGAAAAAATGTTGTCGTAACCATTTTTTTGAAAAAAACGGGTATCGACTTGGAGAAAAAAAATGAAAACAGGAGTCGCCACCAATCTTTTTAGGTGTGATCGGATCACCTTAAGTTAATCATTTTAATAAAAGTTAAGATTTACTAAAACGATAATTTCGGTCTCGAAAATCGAAAATGAGTTCGGGAGTCGATTACGCACGAGGAAGGATTAGCACCTCGACACGCCCAAAATTGGTACCTAGTTGATTAATTAGTGTCTTAGTGTCGAAAATTTGAAAACTTGAAAGAATTTAAAATACGATCCTCTATGTAAAGAAAATGCTCAAATGTTAAGGACCTTCTCGTCTCACAATATAAAATGTCACATCCAAGAAGTTAGGACACGACACCTTGAATTTTCGAGAACGAGCTTGCCTTTTATATAAAAATTCGTGTATTTCAAAAGGTTATTCAGTTAGTTAAGGTGAACGAGGAAAATCGAAACCCAGAAGTTAGGCACGCTTCTCAATTCCCAAACACCGAATATTGCCTTTACTTGCAAAAATCTTATTTCGAGGTAACAAAATGCCATACCCAGAAGTTAGGGCACAACACCTCGTATCTCGAGAATAAGCATTTTTCAAAACTCATGTTGCGATTTAAAAGAGTATTCCGTTATTTAGGTTAAAGGAGAAAAATCGAAACCCAATAAGTTAGGGCACGATTGTCTCGAATTACCAAATACGGAATATTACTTTTATGAAAGAATTATTATTGGGTTGGATATAATGATAATAAGAATAATATTAAAGTAAAGTAAACAATAATACTATATATAAATATATATATATATGTATATAATAGAAATACACACTACTATATAATAATAATAATAAATATAGAAATACAAAAGCAAATATAATAAAAATATTAAATTAAAGTAATAAAAACAATACTATATATAAATATAAATATATATATACATAAAAATATACAAGAATATATAATAGTAATAGTGATAGCAAAAATAATGAAAATATGAGTAATATTAATAATATATAGAATACAAAAGTAAAGTAATAACAATAGGGTGATAATAATAATAATAATACAAACAATAATACATATATATATAATAATAGTAGTTAGAAATAAAAATAATAAAAGTAACAATAATGATAGTAATAATATAAATAAATATGGAGAGGGCATATATAATATAATAATAATATAAAGAATAATATATACATGAGAAATAATAATAATAATATAAATAATAGTAAAAATAATAAAATAATAAAACGAAGCTCTCAACTCTCTTTCTCCTCTTTTCTAAATCCGTCGTTGGTCCGCTTTGTTTCAGTCATGGACCCCACGGTCACATCGGGGCCACCGTGACACTGCAATGGGACCTCAAAAAAACCTTTTGGGTAATGAAAATATGGGTAAGCTTCTTACTTTTATTTTTACTTTCGTATAAAAAAAACAAAATAAAATTGAAAGGAAAACAATAAACAAACAAAGAACTAAAGATAAGAATAGACAAAAGAAACCTCTTTTGCTTTGATCTTTGATTAATCTCCAAAAACTAGCCTTTCCAAGAAAGAAAAATAACCTTCTTTCCAAAAAACAAAAAAAAACCTCCAAAAAACAAAAAAAACCTCCTCCAAAACAAAGAACAATCCTTCTCCAAAAAACTAAAAAACCCCATTTAAAAACAAAGTCTTGAATGGCTTTTATAGCCAAATTTTACAAGTAGAGTGGTTGGGGTGGTTTAGGTGGCCAAGGGTGGTGGAGTTGGTGGCCAAGGTGGGTGGCCAACAAAGGTGGTGGAGTAGGTGGCCAAGGTTTTTATTTATTTATTTTTTTTTTCTTTTGTGTTTGGGTTGGGATTAGGTTGGGCCAAAATTGGGTTTGGGCTTGTAACTGGATAATAGGCTAGGTTTAATTCAGGTTTGGTTTTATTGGGTCCCGGGCAAAATTTGGGTCTTACAAATGTTATGAAATTTCGGTAGGAATACAAAAGTAGAATATTCCTAATAAGTATATGCGAAATCAAATTTTAATCTGAAGCTTTAGATTGAAAGTTATATATGTCCCAAGTTTAGGGACTAAATTGAATAAATTTCAAAATATGTTTGGTTTTGTAATTGAATATGAATTGAATGGAGTTTAATATTGTTTATTTATTTAATTATTATTCGTAGCAAAAAGTGACACCAGGCCATCGAGAGAGAAAGGAAAGGCGAGAGATGATGATGACGGACGTGAGAACTCGATTTTTATTTCAATGCTTTGGGATCAATTTACTTACTGCATATTTGTGATATTTTGCATAATGTGAGTAACAACCCGATTTTGGGCCTAGTCGAAACAGTGGTTTCGGAACCACTATTTCGAGGCCAAAGAAAATTATTTTGATGTTATTTTATGTGATATAGCATGTTTATAAAGGTGCATAAAAATTTTGGTATATTAATTTTAGCGATTTCTAGTCCAATTTCGAAAAAGGACTAAATCGCGTAAAAGGTAAAAGTTGTGTTTTGATGCCTAAAGGTGTCAAATTGCTTGTATCTTAAATTAAGGGTCTTTAAAGAGAAATTTGGCCATTTAAAGTGTGATGGCCAGCCAAGGGAGACCAAATGGTCAAAAAAGCCAAAATTTGTGGCTTTTAGGTGACTAAATTGACTAAAAATAGAATAAAATAAAGAAAAGAAAGATCTCATCTTTTCTTCATCTTCTCTCCACCGAAAATGGCAGCAAAGAAAGGGTTTAGAAGCTGAAAAATTTCAGCGAAGAAACTCCCATGCTAGTAAGTGATTTTTAATGTCTTTCTTGATGATTTTTACATTTTTGGAACTCCTAAAGCATGAGCTTTCAAATGAGGGGACTATTTTGCAAAATGATTAAGAATATAGGGTTTTGCCATGAAAAAATATGTGTTGTTTTCTGAGTTTTTATGGAAGAATATGAGCCTTGGTAGTGTTATAAACAACTTTCATGAAAGAAATTTGCATGAAAGCACCTAAATGGGCTATTTTGTAAAGTTTGTAAAATAAGTGTAAATGTGTGAAATAATTGAATTTGTGAGTTACTATAGTTATTAAAATGGTTTTTCTAGGCTTAATGAGTAAGAAAATGTGATAAAAATCATTTCTTGAGCCTAGGGGTAATTTGGTAATTTTGGCAAAGTATAGGGGCAAAATAAAAAAATTTTCCAAAATGTTTCATTGGACTAATTTGATTAGTATATTGTTTTAATAAGTTAAATGTGATGTTATAGATGATGAAAAATGAGATTAGGGCTTAGAACAAGGAAAAATGAGAAATTGATGTTTAGGCCCCTTTTACCAATTTGGTGTCAAGGTAAGTTGTACGAAAATAATGCAACGTGCTATTATTATTATTTGTATAATGTTGAAATATTGCATGAAATGTATATGTACGTGTTTTTTTCATTATGAAATGGAATCATGATGTCTCGATGACATTCGATAAAGTTTCGCTATGAGATTCCATGTAAGACCATGTCTAGGACATGGCATTAGCGTCGATGTGTGTGAACCCATGTAAGACCATATCTGGGATATGGCACTGGCATCTTACTATGTGTACAAATTTCCCCGAATACCCTTTTTTGTTTCAAGTGGTACAATGGGAAATTCAAAGATTTTAACAAAGCTGTGATAAGGAATGATTATGTTATGAAGTAGTACAGGTATGTACGCAAAACTCATGAGAAATGATTCGGTTTATGATGCACCTTTGGTAAGGTTGCAAATAAGTAAGTCATGTTTATGAGAATGATTTTGTAATGAACTTGAGATTCTGGGTCCATGCTTATTATGCATAGCTATGTGTTCTTACCATGATAGATAAAATGATGATGTATTAATTTGGTGAACAATAATTGTGGAAGAGTAAATTAGCCTGGACAGTTTTGGGCTACTGCAGTGGTGTAAATTTGAAAATACACCAAAAATAGTAGAAAGTGAATTAGAGGCTGAATCAAATATGGAGTTAAAGCATATTCAGTCTAGTTTCTTATAAAATAAACCGTATAAGCAAAAGAATTTCCTATAGTGAGATATTTGAAGTTGTGTGAGATAGAGTTAGAATGACTTTGAAATCCCCTGTTCTGATTTGAGAAAATCATTATAAATTGTAAAAAATAGTTATGAGTTATAATTTATATGTTTAGAATAATTAATGAGTCTACTTTCAATAGAAATAGATTAGAACATTATTTGAGTCCTTTGCTATGAGATAATTTAACTTTAGTGTAGAAGGGTCGGAACTGTCAGACAGTGAATCAGGGGTAACTTTCAGGAATAAACTGTACTATTTGGCAAAACAAAAAATTTTAGAAATTTTATTGTAGAAAGGTACATGAGTCTAGTTTCAAGGAAAATTAACAGAACTTAATTTGGAGTTTCGTAGCTCCAAATATAAATATTTTATCTACTATTGTACAAGAAGATAGCTTATTATGAACTTGAGAATATGTTGGGAACATTGATAAAAGCATGTTAATGAGTTGCTTATTGTTTTCATATGAACTTACTAAGCGTAAAGCTTACCCCCCTTTCTTTCCCATGTTCTCTAGTGTTGCTAGGTTAGCTCGGGTTGGAGTTCGTCGGAGATATTATCACACTGTCAAGCTATCGCTATTGGTGTAAGTGATTTCAAGTACTTTGAGTCTATGGCATGTATAGGATTTTAAATATTTGAGTATGTGATATTGCTTTAGCCAAATGTATTGGCTTATTTTGATTATGGGGTTGGTAAAACTATTTATTTATGAAGAGTCTTTAATGGCTTGGTATGAATGGTATGTGGATGTGATCATGAATGCTTAGTGATGAAAATGAGGTTTGATGACATGTTGATAGCTATAGCTTTAATGTGGTAAAGTTGAAGGTAAAATCTATGATATTGGTTACATGTGAAATTGCCATGGTCATGACATGTTAGGAATGTTTAAGTGCGTAATTTTTCCATGTTGTATGCTATTGTATAAGTACGTGTGCATGTGTTGTGAGGGTGATAAAATGGCTTGGAAAATAGCCTTATATTTATCCATACGGGTAGACAGACCGGCGTGTGTCTTGGCCGTGTGTGACACACGGTCTACCCCCATGGGTGTGTTGTCCAGCTGTGTGTCCCCTGCACCTAAGTTTTTCAAGTCAATATGCATGGTAGTATGCACACGGGCAAGAGACACGGCCATGTGTCTCAGCCGTATGAAGGACACGGTCATAGGACACGAGCGTGTACCTTGGCCGTACGAAGGACATGATCATAGGACATGAGCGTGTGCCTTGGCCGTGTAGCTTCAATTTGTTCATGACCAAATTGGCAGAATGTCCAGGTTTTTAGACACGGGTTCGGGACACGGGCGTGTGCTCTATACTCACACAGGCGTGTGGAGCCTTAAAGCATGAAATTTTTCCATGTTTTTCTTAAGTTCTCAGTTTTGTCCCGAACCGTCTCTAATGCATGTTTTGGGCTCGTAGGCCCGTTTAAAGGACAAAAATGTATGTGAAATGAAAAGTTTTAAATTGATCAAAATTTTACGGCCAGAATTTATGTAGTTGGTTGAGTTTAAGTCCGATAACACCTCGAACCATGTCCCGGCGTTGGATACGGACAAGAGGTGTTACATTTAGTGGTATCAAAGCATAGTTTAGTCCGTTCTCGGACTAACATAGGTAAGTGTGTCTAGCTATACATGCCATAGTACTACTCGTAATAGTGTGATATCTCCCAGGGCTAACGAAACTGTTTGCTAAGACAGGAAAGACTTCCAACCGAGCAAATCTTTTTAACGATAAGAGTAATGTTGAGATGATTGAATCATGCTTGTGATATGTCAAATTTAGGAAAAGGTATGAAAGGAAATTCATGATTTTTTCATGAATTAATACACAAAATGTGATGATCATAAGTTAAAGAATGTGGAAACGTAGAATGAGATGACACATAAGTCGTGATAAGCTTTTCCATGCATGTTAGTATTCATACGATGTTATGTGCCTAACTCTTTTGGCCAAGTGAATATGAAAAGAAAAATTTACTCGAAATGACAGAATGTGTGTATAAGTGCTTCTATTGAATGATGTGTAATCAGTATGTATATGTGATTGACATTTATGTTTAAATCTCTGAATTAAAGATGTCATAAATGTTATGATAGCATGAAAACTGAAATGAAAGATCAAATTGAGTAGAACGCTGGAATTGAGTACGATCGTTCGATTATGAATTGACGGATAAGACCATGGTTGGACCATGGCAGTGCAGGTGATATGTACGCCAGTGTAAGACATGTCTGGGACATGCATCAGTCTCGAGATATGTGTGCTAGTATAAGACATGTTTGGGACATGCATCGACCACATTGCGAAAGCCAGTGTAAGACATGTCTGGGACATACATTGACTTTGAGATGAGAGCCAGTGTAAGACATGTCTGGGACATGCATCAACCTTGAGATATGTGTGCTAGTGTAATACATGTCTAGGACATGCATCAGCCACATCGTGAAAACTAGTGTAAGACCATGTCTGGGACATGGCATCGACTTGATATGTGTCAGTGTAAGACCTGTCTGGGACACAGCATCGACACAAATGGACGAGAGCTAGTATAAGACCATAGTTGGACTATGGCATCAAGTAAACGATGTACTCCAGACCGTAAGATGTTCTCTAATTTGATAAAGGTTGGTAAGTAAATTAAGGCTAAGTGTTGAAACTTGATTAGACATTAATAGTGATTCGAGTAAAAGAAATGAAAATTTATATTGCGATAAATTCACTAATGTTTGGCTAGTATTCATATGAAATAAAGTTGCATGTGTTACTAAGATATGTGAAAGTGGATTCATAACAAGTTGGAAATTTGAAATGTTTGAATCGATGTGCATGATACTATGTTGTTTTTAAATGTGTATATGTGTAAGAGTCGAAAGTTTAGAGGCTTTATAATCTTCACCCCCTTACCAGAATAGAGTTATATGAGGAAATTCACGAGAGATATGTTGTATAAGCTTACAAATAGGAAACTAAAGAGTGCAACAATAGAGTATCATGGGATTAGTGATGACAGAAATAATCAGAGGAATGATGTCGGATTCGCAAAGATGTTTGAGCATGACGGATTCAATTAAGTAAAATTTTAGCTATCTCTCTCTTTTGAGTATTCTGTATTTTCCTTTATCCTTGGGAATATATATAGTTGCTCATTTCCAGTGAAATTTTTAGTGTATAAGGATGTTAGCGACTATAATATCAGACGAAAGCTCTGTTGATCTGGTTAGTTATAATCGACATTTCTTATCTCCTCAGAATTCTATTCTGATATGTCAGAATGTAGTCGATGGTAAAGATTTATGTGAGACCATTCTGATATTTCTATTGATTATGGTTTTATATAAATACGGGAAATATATTATCTCTATTATGATGGAATTCCAGAGTGTATAGAAGGTAGTTTCCTTCCAGTTTTCTCTGAGGGATTTTTTAGATTTTCCTCATTATATTCTTCGGGTTTATATTCTCGGATTTCTGGTATGGTATTATATCTAGAATTCTTTATCTTGGTTTTTCCTATTGTTCTTATTTTGAGAATTACCAAACCTAGTTTATCTTTAAGCGTATTCTTTGACTTGCAATAATGGTATCTATTATGATTATGATTGTGGCTCGACTATGGAAGTGTGGGGATTCTAGTATTTTGATTTTGTCTAATTTTCGTGTAAAGGATTATTATCAGTAAAGGTAAATTAAGCCATGTGCATTAAGTTTATTCTCTGGTTTGGGAATAACGTTGTACAATTATGGGTAAGTAAACATGCAGTCTAAAATGAAGAAATTGTATTCTTGAAAGTATGTTATGGAAACATATTTGTTGGATTTCTCTTATTTGAAAGATGTTGTTATAAGTATAGTTGTCCTGATTAAATAAAGAGACTACATCTATGAAGTTGGAATCATTTGATTCATGTTAGTAAAGTTTCTAAACAGTTGATGACCAGAGTATAGAAATGTGGCTATAAGTTGTAAATTAAACAAGTACATCATGATTCGACTTTTAATTTGGAATTGCAGGGAGGATTTGATTTCTGGTTTCTGTTACTATTATTTCAGAGTAAGATTTGAGTACTGAGAAACTCTGGGTTATACAAAGAATTAAGTACAAAGTTCACAGCGCTATCTTATCTGTTCTTCCAAAGGATGTTGAATTGTCTACAGAGTAAAGCCGAATATCAAATGTATTCGAGATTATTACGGTCAGTGATGACAGTGGGAAGAAAATGAGAAAGGACTGTTATGAATTTCGCAGCGGGATATCTCTCGTCTCTGGGAAAAAGGAGAGATGTCAATTGGTTTGTGTTAGACTGATGATAGAAGTCCGCACAATTATTCTAGCATGTATAGATGTATTATTCGGCAAATTTGCCCGAGCTATGTATCTAAGTTTATAGTTCTTAGAATGTTAGACTGCAGTATTTCGAATTGAGCTTTGAGGTTTATACCGTAATTATGGAAAGGTTACAGGAAATCTTGAGTATGAGACTGAGTTGAATTTTAAGTTGTAAGGAAAGGTGAAAGTGACTCGTGAAAGTGAAAGCAACTTCTTCTAGTAAGATTTTCAGGGACGAAAATCCATAAAGGGGAGAAAATTGTAACAGCCTGATTTTGGGCCTAGTCAGAATAGTGGTTTTGAAACCACTATTCTGAGGCCAAATAAAATTATTTTGATATTATTTTATGTGATATAGCATGTTTATAAAAGTGCATAAAATTTTTGGTATATTAAATTTAGCGATTTTTAGTCCAATTTCGAAAAAGGACTAAATTGCGTAAAAGGTAAAAATTGTGTTTTGATGCCTAAAGGTGTTAAATTGCTTGTATCTTAAATTGGGGGTCTTTAAAGTGAAATTTGGCCATTTAAAGTGTGATGGCCGGCCAAGGGAGACAAAATGGTCAAAAAAAGCTAAAATTTGTGGCTTTTAGGTGACTAAATTGACTAAAAATAGAATAAAATAAAGAAAAGAAAGATCTCATCTTTTCTTCATCTTTTCTCCACCGAAAATGGCAGCAGAGAAAGGGTTTATAAGCTGGAAAATTTCAGCAAAGAAACTCCCATGCTAGTAAGTGATTTTTAATGTCTTTCTTGATGATTTTTACATTTTTGGAACCCCTAAAGCATGAGCTTTCAAATGAGGGGACTATTTTGCAAAATGATTAAGAGTTTAGAGTTTTGCCATGAAATCATATGTGTTGTTTTCTGAGTTTTTATGGAAGAATATGAGCCTTGGTAGTGTTATAAACAACTTTCATGAAAGCAATTTGCATGAAAGCACCTAAATGGGCTATTCTGTAAAGTTTATAAAATAAGTGTAAATGTGTGAAATAATTGAATTTGTTAGTTGCTATAATTATGAAAATGGTTTGTCTAGGATTAATGAGTGAGAAAATGTGATAAAAATCATTTTTTGAGCCTAGGGGAAATTTGGTAATTTTGGCAAAGTATAGGGGCAAAATAAAAAATTTTGCCAAAATGTGTCATTGGACTAATTTGATTAGTATATTGTTTTAATAAGTTAAATGTGATGTTATAGATGATGAAAAATGAGATTCAGGCTTAGGAAGAGAAAAAACGAGAAATTGATGTTTAGGCCTCTTTTACCAATTTGGTGTCTAGGTAAGTTGTATGAAAATAATGCAACGTGCTGTTATTATTATTTGTCTAATGTTCAAATATTGCATGAAATGTATATGTACATGTATTTTTCATTATGAAATGAATTCATGATGTCTCGATGACATTCGATAATGTTTCGCTATGAGGTTCCATGTAAGACCATGTCTGGGACATGGCATTGGCGTCGATGTGTGTGAACCCATGTAAGACAATATCTGGGATATGGCATTGGCATCTTACTATGTGTACAAATATCCCCGAATACCCTTTTGTATTCCAATTGGTACAATGGGAAATTTAAAGATTTTAACAAAGCTGTGATAAGGAATGATTATGTTATGAAGTAGTACAGGTATGTACGCAAAACTCATGAGAAATGATTCGGTTTATGATGCACCTTTGGTAAGGTTGCAAATAAGTAAGTCATGTTTATGAGAATGATTTTGTAATGAACTTGAGATTATGGGTCCATGCTTATGATGCATAGCTATGTGTTCTTACCATGATAGATGAAATGATGATGTATTAATTTGGTGAACAATAATTGTGGAAGAGTAAATTAGCCTGGATAGTTTTGGGCTACTGCAGTGGTGTAAATTTGAAAATACACCAAAAATAGTAGAAAGTGAATTAGAGGCTGAATCAAATATGGAGTTAAAGAATATTGAGTCTAGTTTCTTATAAAAGAAACCGTATAAGCAAAAGAATTTCCTATAATGAGATATTTGAAGTTGTGTGAGATAGAGTTAGAATGACTTTGAAATCCCCTGTTCTGATTTGAGAAAATCATTATAAATTGTAAAAAATAGTTATGAGTTATAATTTATATGTTTAGAATAATTAATGAGTCTATTTTCAAAAGAAATAGATGATAACATTATTTGAGTCCTGTGCTATGAGATAATTTAACTTTAGTGTAGAAGGGTCGGAACTGTCAAACAGTGAATTAGGGGTAACTTTGAGGAATAAACTGTACTATTTGGAAAAACAAAAAATTCTAGAAATTTTATGGTAGAAAGGTACATGAGTCTAGTTTCAAGAAAAATTAACAAAACTTAATTTTGAGTTTCGTAGCTCCAAATATAAATATTTTATCTACTATTGTACAAGAAGATAGCTTATTATGAACTTGAGAATATGTTGGGAACATTGATAAAAGCATGTTAATGAGTTGCTTATTGTTTTCATATGAACTTACTAAGCTTAAAGCTTACCCCTCTTTCTTTCCCATGTTCTCTAGTGTTGCCAGGTTAGCTCGGGTTAGAGTTCATTGGAGATATTATCACACTGTCAAGCTATCGCTATTGGTGTAAGTAATTTCAAGTACTTTGAGTCTATGGCATGTATAGGAGTTTAAATATTTGAGTATGTGATATTTCTTTAGCCAAATGTATTGGCTTATTTTGATTATGGGGTTGGTAAACCTATATATTTATGAAGAGTCTTTAATGGCTTGGTATGAATGGTATGTGGATGTGATCATGAATGCTTACTGATGAAAATGAGGTTTGATGACATGTTGATAGCTATAGCATTAATGTGGTAAAGATGAAGGTAAAATCTATGATATTGGTTACATGTGAAATTTCCATGGTCATGACATGTTAGGAATGCTTAAGTGTCTAATTTTTCCATGTTGTATGCTATTGTATAAGTATGCGTGCATGTGTTGTAAGGGTGATAAAATGGCTTGGAAAATAACCTTATATTTGTCCACACGGGTAGACAGACGGGCGTGTGCCTTGGCCGTGTGTGACACACGATCTGCCCCCATGGGCGTGTTGTCCAACCGTGTGTCCCCTGCACCTAAGTTTTTCGAGTCAATATGCATGGTAGAATGCACACGGGCAAGAGACATGGCCATGTGTCTCATCCATGTAAAGGACACGGTCATAGGACACGGGCGTGTGCCTTGGCCGTGTGGCTTCAATTTGTTCATGACCAAATTGGCAGAATATCTAGGTTTTAGACACGGATTCGGGACATGGGCGTGTCCCTATCACACGTGCGTGTGCTCTATACTCACACGGGCGTGTAGAGCCTTAAAGCATGAAATTTTTCCAAGTTTTTCTTAAGTTCTTGGTTTAGTCCCGAGCCATCTCTAATGCATGTTTTGGGCCTTGTGAGCCCGTTTAAGGGACAAAATATATGTGAAATGAAAAGTTTTAAATTGATCAAAATTTTACTGCTCGATTTTATGTAGTTGGTTGAGTTTAAGTCCGGTAACACCTCGAACCCTGTCCCGGTGTTAGATATGGGCGAGGGGTGTTACAAAGTGGAACTGAGGTGAGTTAGCAATTGTTACTTTGAATTGAATTGATATAATTGATATTGAATATCAAGATAAAAGAGTACGCCTCCGTTTGTTTTCCGGTAAAATATTTTCTAGAAAAGCTAATATTTTATGGTATTTGGATGAATCTGTGTAAAATATTTTATGTTGTTTATGATTTCCTAAAAATATTTCATAAAACTGCTTTTAAATGAAACAAACATACATTTGAGAATTTATTATCTTTTTATTATTTAATTGAGTTTATTTTATATCTATTAATAAATTTATATTTTACATTTTTACATATATTGCAATGATTTATTTATAAATAAATGAAATTAAATATATAATAATACTCAATTATTAAGCTAGAATATTAACCGTTATAGATTGAAAACAACTAAAGCGAATAGATGATTCCTAATTGTGTTATAAAAAAATAAAAAACACAGATTGAATAGTAATAAACTAGCTTCCAAACCACAATTAATACTACAAATTAATAATATTATCCAAGTGTATAATTAGTAGTACACCACAGGATAGCTACAACATTGTCCAAGTGCATAACTAATATTACACCACCTTAAAGCATCCATATCTTCAACCTTGAGAAAATTTTTGAAGCTTTGGCCTCGGATTCACGACCCACAAGATAATCAAACACACTATAAAGGAAGTCGTCATCAAATCCTTTTACCTTCATCGGCATTACTTCTTTGTAAAGATGTGGTCTCTTTTTCGCAGGAACTTGTTCCAATGCATTAAAAATCTTACCAACTTGTTCGCCCACAAATTTAATTTGTTCATCAACGACATTTTCTTGAGCATTTTTTCTTTTACGTTTAGATGTGCCAGTCTATAGGCATTGAATCTTGGTTACTATCATCCAAGTCTATGTGAACAAATGTTCTGGTAAAACTCTCTGTTGTCATATCTTTGCCAACAACCAAAGTCATTTCATCATAATGATCAATGCTTTTATTTAAAAATGGTTCATAATTATTGTGTGCCTGTTGGATATTATACACAATTAGAATAACAAGTAAAAAACAATTGAAATATACTTAACATATATATACATATATTACCATCACTGCTGCATCATATGTCGCTCTATCACATATGATCATTTTTCATGTTATCATCCCATCCAAAACCACTTTCGACCCGAATTGTGTATAAAATTTGCCATTGGATTTTTTACAGTCCTCAGATGTTTTTCCATATGCTTAACATCACATTCAACTTGAAATCTTTTAGAAATAGCTATGGCAACCCAATTAATAGAAATTGCTTTGAAAGTGTTAAAAGGCTTATTTTTTTTCTAGGTCTCTTCTGCTAGAATTTTGAGAAAAAGATGTTTCATTGGTTTTGTCCACCTGAATTGCTTGATTGTCTTTTCTTTGTCCACATGGCCATGTCACATGGTCTTGTGTCACATACGATTGTGTAACATCTCAAACCCGGCCTAGAAGTTCAGACCGAATCCAGAATGCTATATTGATCACCAAAGTGATTGTGAGAAAATGTTACAAACCAAAGCGTTCAAAATTTTATTTCTGAAATCGTTGATCTCGAAGCAAGTCTAAAACATTTAATCAATTAAATTCTATCAGTAAGTTTAATGGTATAAAATGTACGAATGAAAACTTAAAACAAAAGTTGCACCACGGTATTATAACACTTTACAGTTCAACTAAAACTGAATAGCAATTTAAAAACTAAAATAAAACTTAGAGCTCGTTTCCTCCAACACTGTCCAAAACCTCCGCGTACCGAGCCCAGCATCCAGAATCTAAAATGTACTTGAAAGGGAAAACAGAAGTGGAGGTGAGCTACTCGAGCTCAGTGTGAGATCAACTACCTAAATACAGAAATAGGTACAGAAAACCTGGAAGTAATTCAAAATCGAAACATACTTACAGAACTATACACAGTTGGTACGTTCTAAATGGTCGTACTGGCGGATAATAGTATTTAGCACATATTAAAATACACTCAATCACACAGTCGCTCTAACGGTTCAGTCAGACAATCGCAACCAGAGTACACAGTGTCAGAAACATTTTTTGGTCAAACAGTATAACAATCAGTCGCATTCTCAAACAGTTGATAAAATGTATATGAGTGCAGTTGAGCTAAAGAAAACCCACCCATCCAGCAAACACACATCTCCATCCCTCACCACACCTCAATAGAGTTGTAAGCTCACCCAACCGATCATTCTATGTGTGGATATAATCAACCCATTCATCCAACCCCACACTCCATATGATATCATCTCGGGTTGCCTGGTAATGAAGGACATCAGAATTGTCCTCGACCCTCAAGAAAATGCCGATTGCCCATGACCCTCAGGGTATTAGGGGCTATTGGTAAGCTGTATAGTGTCATGCAGAAGTCCGCGGTACAGACATGCAGTATGAACTGCCAAAACTGCCAAATCAGATATATTACGCAGCAAAGCTAGCGTATAAGCTGTACTGTGCAATGCGGTAAACCACGGTATAGGCATGCAGTATAACTGCCAGACCAGATAGTGGTACGTAGCGTAGCTAACGTACATGCGGTACAGTGCAAGGTGGTAATCCGCTATACTGTTATCAGTAATGTCCATTACCCTCAGGGTATTGGGACCTCCCACGACCCTCTGGGTATTAGAGGCTATCAATAATAACCAGCAGAACAGCTGCCAGTTCAAATCAGACTCACTGCTCTTCATAATCTCGCCCAAAATAGTTTATCCATATGTATGTATGTATGCAGTCAGATGTACACAACCAGAATACCAGTCTCAGATAATTAATTAGAAGTAGACATTCACATCCAACCAATCAAATAGAATCAGTTGCACACACACTCACCCAATTAATCGGGTTTAGAATCAAACTTGTCACATATCCAATCATAAAGAGCACATTATTCAAACTCAGATCAGAGTCGTAAATACCCTCACTGGAGCTTAATCAAGGGTTAGATCATACAGAGCAGCAATTACCAGTAACTTTGACCTAACAAAAATATTTGGCGAGATAAGGCCACACGCCAGTGTACTCCGGCCGTGTTGGGGTCCAAACGCTCGTATGAAGGGTAGCACTTGGCCATGTGATAGCGGCACACGCCTGTGTGGTGCAGGAACATGGCTGTGTGGACAGGTCGTGTAACTCACTGCCCAAAATCACTAAAATAAAGTGCAGGGAAGACATGGTCGTGTGAGGGTTTCACACGCTCGTGTGCCCACCAGACACGACCGTGTGTTCTAAAACACATGCCCTGTGGAATCCTTAATCCCCAAATTAATCACACGGCCTTGTGGCCAGGTTGTATGACCATAAATCTCTAAAACCCTAATCCCCAAACTCACACGCCCGTGTGGACCAAGGGACATGACCGTGTGAGAAACGACAAAATCTCTAAATGGGCCACATGGCTATATGGCTAGGCCGTGTGACACCAAAATAGACCCGGAACCCTAATTCCAAATTCGTCAAGGAGGTTACGAAACCACCCTCAAAATAGCCTGAAACCACCATCTAAGCCACCAAAATCATCCCTAATCTTTGCTCTATCAACATATAACAGAAAGTGATAAATTCCCATCACTTCCATCGACTAAAAACCCGAAACAAATGGGTTAACATTCGGTCCAAAAAAGCCGAATTAAAATTTGCAAGAATAATAAACGCATAAAATAACGTAGTCAAAGTTCGAATCTCACACGTGTTTCGACGACGAAGCAATCAGAGGCGACAACAGAGAAGCGAAATTCCCGAAACCAACAAGCAAAAAAAAAGTAAAGAAATAACAATAGGGATAGAGAAGAAAGAGGAGAACGTGAAAAAGAAAAGAAAATAGATTAAAAACATTTAATTAAAACTAATCAATAAAAATAAAGTTATTAAAAACATTAACTTAAAACAAAGAAAAATAAATTGCCTTACTAAAAATAAAAAAAATGCACACTCGAAGACTCGAACCCATAACCTCAAAGTTCACTGACCCTCACTTAATCACCAGACCAACAGGCCTATTCTGACACTAAATTGCACAACTAATCACTTAAGTGCTACCTTCTCACAGTCCCTGTACTCAAAACCTAAAACTACTAGGCCCCAAAATTCGGGGCATTACAGATTGAGACATAAGCCTGTGTCTTTGCCCGTGTGGACAAAATTATGTAATTACCCAAATTTTAAGTCATCGAAAAAGTGAATTTTTGGGTCTTCGATTCTGAAAAATTATATCCGTAAATATTTATTAGAAATATTTAAGAAGTTAAGTGAGAGGTTAATTAGATTTTAATTAAGTAAATTTAGCTTAATCAAGGCTAATTTAGTGAAAGGACTAGATTGAATATAGTGAAAAAGTTTAATTCTAGAATAGATAAAATTCAAGGGATTAAATTAGAAATTATACGATAAGGTGACAAGTGTGTGGTAAGTATAAATACATGTGTATTAATTTAACTAGTACAAATGTGTGAGTATATATGTATTTACTTATTATATAAGTAAATAAATAATTATTACTAAATATAATATAATGATATAATAAAATAAAGAATGAATAAAATAAATATAAAGAAAAGGAAAAAGAAGGTCACGAATGAAGCAGGGAAAGAAAGAATGAAAAAGAAAGGAAAATTTAGGGCTTTGAGGTTTCAAGCTTAATTGGTAAGTCAATTTGATCCCTTTTCTTGCAATTTTGGTGTCTATGGAATCCTAGGAAGAAATACTTTTTGGGTTATGTTGAAATTTAGAAAGTTATTGAATTTTTAGATGTTGATTAAGTTGAATAAATGGAAGAATTAAGTGTTAATTTGATGGAAATTCAAGTTAGAAGTGGGAGAAGGATTAAATTGTAAAAGAAAATACAGGTATTGCAATAATAGGGATTGAATTGAGAATATGTTATAATTAATGTTTTATGCTGTAAATTTAAGATTTGGAATAGTTTAAAATGATAATTGAATGAAAATATAGGATTTATTTTGAAAAAAAAGAATGGTTATGGTAGAAGGACTAAATTGAAATTTAAGTAAAAGATACATGGAAATACAAGAATGTGTTAGTAAATAATATATATATTGATAATTTTAAATGTTAAATTTTATGTAGCTAACGTAGCACCGGAAACGTCATCAAAAAAGGGAAAGGAGAAAGTGAACGAGGATATCGAGTAAACTCGAGAATTTTGGTTTGTATTTCTATAAACTATGCTTAATGATTTAATAAAAGTAATTGCTATTTTTAATTGTCAGTTTGTATGATAAATGAAATGATGAAAATTGTTACTGTTTCTGTGTCAAAGTGAAATGATTTAAATACCCTATTAACAATGTCGGGCAAGTCGGATATAATTGGCATGCCATAGGATTGGAAGTGTTCAGGAATATTCCGACTGCGTGTCGATGAGACATTATATGTCTCGACCATCGTGATCGTTCCGGATTCGTTCAACAGTACTTCAGACTGACTATGATCATATCATATCGTTACCTACGGTGTATTCGGTTTTACCGAAGAAACACTGTACATTACCCCCGGAGTGTGGGTTGGATCCGTATATCTGTTCAGGTCCGATTTATGTTAATAGGGGTAAATAAAAGTACTGAAGACTGACTGGTATCGTTTATGTGACTGAGACTGATATACGATGTTGAAAGACATTGAATGATATGTAAAAGACATAAATTGAATGTAAGAGACGAAACTATTAAGAATTATGAAAGTAAAAAGTTTAAGTTACAATGTATATACATAGCTTATTATTTGTTTGAGTATTAGTTTATAGAAATACCACTGAGTGTATACTCAGCGTACGGTATGTTTCCGTGCGCAGGACTAGGTACGAAAGGATACTAAGGACTCAGCATCCAAGCCAATCCCAAACTCAAAGTGGTGAAGTACCTTTCTTTTGGTATAATAGAATATACCTAGGCTGATATGATTTTATTTTGTAATTGAAAAGAATGAGTATGAAAGATGTTGAAACATGGTAAGAAATATGTATATTTCGGAAGTTATACTTACATGAGTTTGACTAGTATGATAACTTAGTACAATTTCGATATGAATTGAGGTATTGATGTGAATGAATGAATATTTGCTAAGTTTTAATGGCATAATGAATGATATTTGATTTAAGAACTATTAGTAAATGTTTGGGCATGAAATAGATGTGTTTAGCATGTGAAAATAGCTTAAAAATGGTCAAAAATCATGTTTTCACAAGGCCAAGTCACATGGGCGTGTGCCCAGGCCGTGTGGCAAAGTCAAATTTGCCTAGAGGTTAGTTTCACGGCCGTGTGAGTAAGTCAGATTTGCCCACGGCCTGGCCCCATGGCCATGTCCCAGGCCACACGGGCGTGTGCCCCTATCTTCAAGGAAAAATTTCCAAAGTTGCCAGTTTAGTCCCGAATCACTTCTAAAACATATATTGGGTCCCGTAAGCCCATATTAGGGACTTTATGATGAAGTTTGATGAATATTGATCTGGAATGTAAAGTTTATGACTCGTTTTTTTTATAAATGTTAGTGTATAAGTCCAGTAATACCTCATAGCCCTATTCCGGTGACGGCTTGGGGTTAGGGGGTGTTGCAAATTAGGTTATTTTCTAAGCCACATTTCTCACCCAAATAGAAACCAACCTGAGCTCAATAATGCACATATAACCATGACATAAATAAGCATTCAAAACCAACAAATTCCAAGTCTATAACATGCAATATCCACACACAACATGATATCTATAAGTACATTCACTTAACCACTTTAAAAGATACCACATATACTTCTAAAGTCTACCTAATTGGTCAACTACATATATACACTTTTGTGCCTAACACATAACCTATATGCCATCTCTCAATCTCAACAATATGGTACTCAAATTACCAAATCACAATCAAGGCACTCCCATGGCAATCATACATACTACAAAATGAGACTAGCTACACACATATATACATACCAACATATACCAAATCAAGCTAAATCAAATGGCTAATTACATAACAAAACATATAGGCTTCCATTAGCCAAATGACCTATACATGCCATATAACCAAAATACATAAAGTCCAAAAGTACCAAAATGAGAGTTTGATAGTACGATGTAATCTCCGACAACTTCCAAACCGAGAGAGCTTCCGAATCACTATAAAACACGAAAAATTAAGCAGAGTAAGGAATTAAGCTTAGTAAGTTCGTATAGCATAAAACTCAGCTTACCATTTAATCACAATTTAAGTAATTAAACATAGCATAATGCAACTCAATTTGATCCACAAGCCTAACACATATTCATCCACAAAGTTAGACATGAAATCACAAATCCCATAGATTTAATTCTCCCATGATTCACGTACATACCTGTACTGGTTCATATTGAATTCACATACTCTTGTAACATCACTGTGTCCGTTGAACCATTTGGAATAATATCGAATACTCAAGTATCTCGCACACTAAATGCCAAAACATGGTCGAACCATCTCTATTTCATATCTCATATAGATGCTCTCTCTCAGGTTATCACTAGGCCTGCTCACACAAGCTGACGAGTAATCGCACCACATGCCGAAAAACTCAGCCACCGATAGAACATACGGGACCAGCACCTAAAACACGGTAACCCTTTATGACATGTCATTTGTATCCTATCTATTCCTAAGGTTCAATTGGGATCCATACAATTGCCGATATCTCGTCGAGAATTTTCGTAATGTCGTATCATCACAATTATATTAATTAAGCATGTAAACACATATAATTTAAAGCTTATTAATGTACAAACTTACCTCGAACTCGTATGAAGGAAAACAATTGTTCAGTCCAAAACTTTATCTTTTCCCCGATCTAATTTCGTACATTGCTTTTCTTGATCTATATAATTAAGTTTAACTATTTTAATTCATATTTTATTCAATTCAATCCAAATTTCGTGTTTTGGAAAATTTACCATTTTGTCCCTATACTTTTAATTTCTTTATAGTCCTATTCTCATAAAAATGCAAATTCATGCAATTTAGTCCACACCCATGCTAGCTGACTATCATCTAAGCTTAAATCAGCCCATACATTTCATTAATTCACACATTTCACCACATAATTTTCACATTTTACAAATAAATCCCTATTTAACACTTTCAACAAAAAATCACTCTACAAAACTTGTTTATCTAACAACAACCATTTATTTTCTACATTAAATTTCAAAACCCTAACATATACATCAATGGAAAAATTCAAAAAAACTCAATAGTTATGTAAAGTAGTCCTTGGGCTAGCTAGATTAAGCTACAACGATTTCGAAAACATAGAAATCATTAAAAATGGATTAGAAATCACTCACCAATTGAGCTTGGAATCTTGGCTGAACCTAGCTATGGTTTCTCCAAGATACAATTGATTGAAGAAGAAAACTAAAAGATGATATCTTGTTTTGGTTTTTATTTATTTTAACATTAATTACTCAATTACCTTTATATCCTTTAAAAACATTAAAATTTTCACTTATACCAAGCCAACATCTTCCACTAACTCATTTATAGGCTAATTACCATATAAGGACCTTCACTTTAAAATTTCATAGCTATTAGATACCTTTAGCTAATAGAACGCAACTTTTACACTTTACGCGATTTAGTCCATTTTATCAAATTAATCATACAAACGATAAAATTTCTTAACAAAATTTTCATATGACTCTACTATCATTTTTTAGACATTAAAATAATAATAAAATAAATATTTTCTCATCAGATTTATGGTCCCGAAACTACTGTTCTAATTTCACTAAAAACGGGCTGTTACATGAGGAGGAGAGGCTGAGGCTGACGAGCAGAAAGGAAGGGAGAACGACTGCTATGATGAGAGTGAAGAGAATGGAAAATTTCTTATAGATATAAAATTGGTGAGACGTTTTCCATAAAAAGCATTTGATTTACCCGTGTTTTGGAGAATGTTTTCTTAAAGGAATTCATTTTCCACCAAACAAACACCGTAAAATTAGGAAAATATTTTACGAAAAATGTAAATAGAGCCTAAATTGAATAGAATTGAAAATAGTGTCACTTAATGGATATATGATATTTGATGTGGAATTGAATTGAAACATTTTATGTTATATGATTAAATGATGAATTATGAATAATGTATTGTGAATTGAACTATATGATAAAATTGGATAATTGGTTATCCTATTAACTATTCAGGTAAAGTCGGATAGAGTTGATATGCCCATGGGATAGAGTTCGAGTTACTTCAATATAGAGATAAGCGCTAGACATATTTTCCTTCGGATGCTTTGATGATTTTTGGGCACAACTTTTACTTCAGTTTTACCAATGAGCGTTGGGTGCAATCTATTTACTTCAAATGTCATGATGAGGCACTGGGTGCCAAATTGGTGTGTTGTTTAGGATCCATGTATCCATTCGAGTCTGAGTCTGAGTCCAAGTAATGTTAATAAGGGATATAAATAGTGAATTGATTAAATGATACTCAGAATGATTCAATGTTATGAAATTGAATACCATATATACAATATATGATTATCAATAGCATGTGAAAGACCATGTGAATCAGAAAAACAAGCCTGAGGTTCAATTTTGAAAGTTAGTAAGTGGATTGATTCAATTCGGAAAAGAAAAACGAAAATGATTGAATATGTTATATTGAAAGGAAATATAAACACTAAAGACATTGGTATGATGTTCATATAGTTTCTTAATTGAGGCAATGTATAATTGATCCATTTGACATAGTTAGTACACTTTATGGCATATATATATTGATATGTGATTGAGGATTAGCATGAATTTTACATGAATTGTTGATATTATAATTTGAAATTGAATGTATGCAATTGATTGAATTTGTATTATATTGACTTGAATCATGGAAATGCCATTGAGCATTATCGTTTAATGTATGATTTGTTTTCTCGTGCACAGGTTTAGGTTCATCTCAAGGTCCTAAGAAGTGATTCCAACATCTAGGAGGAGATTCTCGACTCAACAATGTTTGTATAGTCTCTTTTTATTTGTTATACATAATGTACTTAGGTTGAGTTGATTTTTACATATTATATGATTACGTCATTTTAGAACTTAGATTAGTGAATTAGAAATGGTTAAATGGTTGGATTGTGTTGATGAATTTGACTATTAAATGCTTTATACGAGAATATGAACTACCTGTGATCATACTCAAATGTATATGTCCATTTGGTAATGTTTTGAAGTTGCATAAGTGTCAAACATGGTATGTATAAATATGAATTACATATGAATATGTGAATGATGAAATATGTTGGAAATGTATATTGGAAATGGCATTTTGGTTGAAATTGAAATTGGTGTTGATGGAAATGAATTACTAGGTGAGGTTGGTGCCATTTTGGCCATTTCCAAAATAGAAAGTCGCATTGCAATGACATACTCGCAACATCATGACGAGACCAAATCAATGAGTTACGTCACGACGAGAACCCCTGAAGTCGCGACATCAACCTGACATTTTGAATTCTTTACAATTTGGTCCTAATTTGACCTCGGGTTAGCAACAAAGCTTTTTTAAGGTCTTATAAGACCCAAAAATGATTGCATATCGTATTATACAAATATATTGCTCATATTGGATGTTTAATGGTTCTAAATCGAATGTAACTATTCATAATTGCTTCGACAAGGAATGTGGCATCCTATATCTCAAACTTGACGATCAAGTCGAGTATCAAAGTGTTACATTCCTTCGACGCATAACCTATAACAAAAGGGTTGTCATTTTCTTAAACTGGCATCTTTACTATCTATGCTTTTCACTTTTATATATGTTAGTCTCTTTTTATATAAAAATTAATATAGTGTAAAAAAATCCTATTAATGTATATAAAATTTTATTTCCTTTGTATTTTCCTTCTACCCATAACATTCAATAAAAGAAAAAGAAAGAGTGTTGTCATTTTCTTAAGCTAGCAGATCTACTATTTATGTTTTTCACTTTTATATATGTTTATAATAAATTTAATGAAACTTTTATTAATTGATATAAAATAACTTTTATTGAGTGATAGTTATTTATTTAAATTTATTTTTTAAAATTGGAATAATATTAATACATTATTTTTATTAATTATAAAAGTTAAATTTATGATATATATATATATATATATATAGGGCACATACAAAAGATAAATCAACATGTGTTAACATGAAACCAACCTTTTAAATAAATTAGGAAAATAAAATTTTCAAGTCTAAAGAGTAATTTGAAATTTGTTTAATAGTAGAGGGACATTTAGTGAAATAATCCATTTGATCTCCTTTAAATGTTTCCCTTCCTGTATGCAACACAGTTGACGCTTTTCCCAAAAAAAAAAAAGCACATCTACAGTATTTTTATGTATTCTACATTGTATTGAATATTTTGGGTCAAAATTAGATGTATGATATATTAGAATTATTTTTTATTGAGTGTTAAAATGTTAAAATCAAATTTATGTGAATGAAAAATTGTTGTTAAACAACTTTTTGATGACGAAAATTTCAAATCAGAGTAACAAAGAATTGCAAACAAGAGGTGTTTAAGTTTCAGACTTGCTTTGGGGGGAGCTTAACCCTACTTATTTTTCTTTTTATCTCAGCCCAAGCTACTTTTATAATATATATAATAGTAAATCTGGTTGGGTAGGACACCCAAGTTTGGGCCTTAAAATTTTCGACATAATCTTGAAATTAGCCCCAAACAAACATTTACATTTTTTTATTTTGATTTTTTTTAACTAAACTTACCCATTATTTATTAAAAAGAGACAAGCTCTCTTTTAATAGAACTATAAATTAAAATATTAATTTTTAACTATATTAGTATAGCAACTCGCAAGGTAGCCTATTTGTACTTCATGCTAACATAACATTATTTATCTTATATATTACGTCAACAAATAATTTAAAAATATAAATTAAATTCAATTTTAAAAAATATAAAAAATTATAAAACTTAAAGAAAAACATGGTGTACATGTAGATTTCCATGTGGGCTGTCATAGTTAAAAATTTAATGTTTTAATTAGTATTTTTTGTTTAAAAAAATAAAAATTCAACTCTTTTAAAAAGTTGAAAGTCAAATTGAATTAAAAAAATTAAATAAGGGCTAAGTTGATCAAAGATGGGCTCTTTTACTCAACGAATTAAGTATTTACAAAAATAACTCAAGCTAAAACTTATGTACATAAATGATTTGTTCAACAAAGCATCATTAGCCAATCATTGGCTTTTTTAAAAATATTAAAAACACAAGTATTCAAGGAGGAGAAAAAATTTTTTAATAGGTATCGCCGGTCTGTCAGGCGGCACCGGGTAAATTTAAAATATATATTAGATGTCATCAATATGTCAAGCAGGACCCATGGGAATATTTAAAAAAAAAAGGTGACATAGAAAAAAAAAGTGAAAAGAAACAGTTGAAATAGAAAGAAAAACGAAAACCGAAAAAAATAAAGGGGGAAGCCTATGACGGATGCTTGCTTCATAAGTGGTCCTTATCCTCTTGACTTGCCACCAGCAATGGATGAAATATTATTTCAAAACAATAATCTTAGATAAGATGAGGGATGAGGGAGAAAGAGATATGAGGGAAAAATTAACGGACGAGAGAGGAAAAGTCAAATATAAAAAAAGGAAAAAGAATAACAGTTATGTAAAATAGAGTTACTAAAGGGAATTGAATATTTTATAGAAAATAAATAATCAAATATTTGAAACGAAAAAGAATAATAGATATGGAAAATAGAGATATGTATTTTCCATAAAATATTAAATATCCTTTCATATCTCTATTTCCCATATTTGTTGTTCTCTTTTTTTCTCATATTTGATTCTCTATTATCTATATACCCTCTTTCCTTTATCATTCAAATTTCTCTTTTTTTTCTCAATTGAAAACCTAAGTCGTCATACTCAGCTGTCATTTTTGTTTTTTATTTTTTATTTTATTTCTTTCCCTTCTTTTTCTCAATTGAAAATCCTAGTTGTGGTACTCAATAACCACTAATGTCGCCATTTATGGTAGCCTTTTGGGCCAATTTCGACACCAAAGAAGAGATTTTTTTTCTCATTGACTTCCACAGTTAGATCTCCCAATAGTCAGCTCCAAATCTTCTAAAACAATGACCAAAATTTCGAACTACCTTTTTTACAATAATTTTTTTAAAATATTACCGATGTCGCATGACACGACTGCAACACCAAAATAAGTAATGGGTGTCATCTGACAGACTAACGACACCTATTAAAAAATAATTTTTTCTCCCTGAATACCTATATTTTTAACGGTTATTTTAAAAAATACATATTAGTGTCGCCTAATACTATAGTGACACCCAAAAAGATTATTTTTTTTAAAAAGGCGATGATTGGCTAATGATGAAGGGGCGGTGCCACCGGAGTGTCAATTGACACCGACGGTTATTGTGGAGAATGGGTCATTTACATATATAAGTTTAGACTTGGGTCTTTTTTGTAAATCATTAATTCTTTTAAGTCAATTGAGTAAAAAAGCCTCAAAGATGTAAATTTATGTCACAAGTCTTTTTACTCATTGTAAATTTAAAATTTAGTTCATGTACTTTTATTTCAAAATTTTAATCTTTTTCTTTTAATATTTCAAATTTCAAATTCAACTATTAACACTATTATAATTATTTTGTTAAACTGAATTTTTACACCATTACCAAATAATTTTTTTAAATGTTACACCAATAAATTTAACAAAAAAATAAAATCTGAAAAATAAAATTACTAAAACTAAATCCAAAATTTGTAAGGAATACAGAGTATGCCATTTTAACCAATTTAATATTATGCCAAAAATATTTGAATTCAACTCAAAACTCTTGGTTGTAACCAACCTAACATATAGAGGTGTTCATGGGACCGGGCCGGGCCCGGTCGGGTTTGAGTCGGGCTCAACTAAAAAATCATGCCCATTTATTGGGCTCGGGCCGGGCGCAAAAAATGAGTCTAAAATTTTACCCAAGCCCGACCCGGATAAAAATACTAAAACCCGAGCCCATCCCGACACGCCAGTATTAATTTTATATTATTTTATATATATATATATAATACATTAAGAATACTAAAACATCAAAATAAATATTTCCCAACAAATTGAAAATAAATTTTAAAAATATATAGACTTAAATAACACTAAGATAAATGTAACTTAACAAGTAAATGCTTCTAAAATAATAATAAAATTAACAAATGCCTTTAAAATAATAAGAAAATTAACAATAAAATAAATTTTATACAATATCCAAACAATAACAACAAAATAGTAGCAACATAATAGTAAAATAGTAACAAAATAGAAAAAAATAAGAAAATAACATTCAAAAATTTAAGAAAATGTAGATTTTTTTTGTCCTTTAGTGAATTCGGACCGGGCCGAGCCGAGCCCGGACTAAAAATACCTTACTCGAGGCCCAGCCCATTTTTTAAACGGACCTTATTTTTTTTGTCCAAGCCCATTTTTTAGACCTATATTTTTATCCAAACCCTACCACATTTGAGGCGAGCCTTCAAGCCGGGCTCACCTCTACTAACATATAATTATTTTAGTGAATTAGAAGAGCAAGATAAAGCTCGAAATAACTAACGTGACAGGGATAATGAATACCCTAACAATCATTCCAACACATAAAATTCTAACAAATAATTATTTTAGAAAAAGAGAAGTTATTAAATCACTTAGAATTCCGGTGAATACAAATTATGAATAAAAAATCAAATAATAAACGAAGAGATATCCAATAAAATCTTGATTCAAATTTTTAGTTTTTTGTTTTGTTTTCTAGAGTAATTTATCTCCTAAACTTCAAACAGAGCTTGAGTTAATGTCAAACTTACACTGATTAAAGAAAAGAAAAAGCATGAACATAATCCAAATATTCCAAGTCGACGGGAGGGAGAGATTCAAATCTGAGTTTTAAGTCCTATAATACATTTTGCATTCAGAATATACATCATGGCATAGAAGGCATATGCAAAACAAAACCATATAATTAATTAATGATGTGGCATATACATTTATGAGAAAGCAAGCCAGTCGGTAGTTGCCCCCGCCCTCAGTCCTCTGAAAAGAATTGTCCCGACAGATTATCCATAACCGCGAATTGCATGCTCTCCGATGGTTTCCAGTGCCGCTTTCTTTGATTTATAAACCAGTTATTGATTTGTTTCTGGTCTAGCCCCGTTGATTCCGCCAATGCTAGCTTATCTGCCTCCTGTTCCATTTCACCCACCAATATATATGAAACCACCTCAAAAGTCAAAACCCTAAGCTAGTAACAGACATGATTAAGGGAAAAAAAAAAAAAGTGGGAAGAAATTACCGTAGGGTATGGCCATTTGTAGTGAACATTCCACCACTCGAGCAATGTTTGTCGTGCTTCTCTTGGTAGTTTCCCTTTCTTCTTCTTCTTAGAGAATTCCAACTTCAAGCTGCTAATATGACTCCCAAATCTTCGAAGCAGCCTGTCCTTTAGACCTCTATCTTCACTTTTCCCCTGCCCTTCTTGTCCTTCTACTTCCCCACCACTAATATCTTCATCTGATGATACTCCCCCTTCATCTGCCCACCAAAATATCACACGACTTCATTTGCCTTACATTCCCACAATCCCATTAACAAATTTATTTATTTTTATTAATGCTATAAAATGCATTTCCAGCACCATCCAACGTACGAACATTGAAAAATTTAGTTATAGATTTAAAGATGGGTTGAAATTGAATGTGAGCCAAGTAAGCAGCCTTAATTTTACACGGCCTACCTAACCGTCACACATCTTTATCCCTAGGTTCCAATATAAAAAGACAAAATAAAATAAATAAACAATAATAAAGCTCTTTTTACAAAAATGCAATAAAAATATGTGAGGACTATGGAGTGAAAGAGCATGGAGAGCTGACTGTGCACTGCAAAACTTTCAGACGATGGACAGTGAGCAGCAACATGGAGACCCTAAAGGCAAAGACGTGACGATTTGGGCAAAGAAAAGTTGAAAAAAAAGATCCCTGTCTGGTTATGTCCATTGTCAGTCACACTCCGAGTCCGAGTGGACATGACAGTACGGATCATATCACATAATGCATTTGCCAGAAAAGTCAAAGAGAGAGGAGAAAACTCTGCTTTTTTTTTAGAGGCTGGAAACCCCCCGAAAGCTACGGTCTCCAATTATTATTATCAATTATTATTTGGTGAAACATAATACCCAGCTGATCTCTCACAGAACAACCCATTACTCTTACTTGGAACTCTAGTAGTGGTATGGACCTAGACGGAAACCTCATAAACCCATGTCAACCACCATTGTTGATGAGTCTTTTTGTCTTTTTTTTTTTTCCTTTTATCAAAATGTTAAAAGGACACATTTTTTTTACACCCTTTGACATATTTTCATTCAATAAAAATGGAAATGATGGAAATAAATTATTGGGTAAATGGAAAGAAAATGACAAGTTGAGGAAGCAGAAACATGGAAGCGATGTGAGTAAAGGGCGAGAAAAAGCCTAGCCTGAATAATGTGTAGAGGGAAAAAAAAGGGCAGCAAGGGGTGGACCCAGTTACTGAGATATCATGCAGACACGTGTGGTGCAGGTTAATGAATGCAGAGAGAGAGAGACCCACCAAGGGAACAACAATGTCCAATGGATATGACAAGCACCAAACTAGCGCCTGCCTGAAGATGAGTGCATTCATTCAAGAATTGAATGAACCATCTGAATTTTCTTTTCCTTTCCATGAAAAAGCCTGATGGGGTTGACAGCGAAATCTACGGGAGTCCATGTGAAAACTCCGACCACTCCAATCGAATCCGGGGCCTTTTTGCCCCATAACAAATATGTTTTTTTCCTTTTTCAAGTAAATACGCTTTGGATTGGACCCCTATATTGGTTGCAGTTGAACTAAATGTCTAAAAACTTGCTTTGGGAGGGTCAATGCTAACACAATTATGTACTTGCGGATTCCCCCCTACCAAGCTCTCTTTTGAGGATCTAATGGCCATTCATTGGCCATTCAACACTTCAAGCAGAGACAATAATATTTTTTGAAACTATCATCCATGTGCTTCTTAATATCAACTTACTATTCCTAGAAAAATTAAATACATCTTTATCACCATGGAACTAGCTTTCATACGGTGTCTGCTTCATCATTTTCTTTGATGAATCAACTCAAACGCCACTTGATTTAATCAAGGCAAATAAGAACAAAAAGATCAAGTCATGAAAACTTCAGTATCATAAAAAAACCAACATGAGAGAGAGATAATAACTCAATTGTCACCATTGAAAAACTACTAAAATTGAGAATTCAAGAGAACCTAAAGGCATAATAACCTCAACCTTATTTGACGGATTAAGAACAATTTGGAAAATGTGTTGATAAAATTTATACATGCACGCTTGATACTAGGAACAGTATTTTCAAAACCAAGTCTGGAGGGATTATAATAAAAAAAACTCACAAGTATGTTCACAGAAAGTAAATATATATAAATGGACATTAAGCAGTTCCTTTGAAACCAGTAGTTGGTACTTTCATGATCCAAGAACCAAATCGGAAGATTTAATAACTAATTCCAATCCAAATCAAATATGAAAATGTGATCAAATCTGAACAATAGATTTTCTATTTTCTAGGTTGGTTTTTTCTCTCTCTAACCCTAGGTTATCATACCTAACATTGGCAGCTGCAATAAAGATCTGCTCTAAAATAGCATGTATACATACAAATGTATGTATATATGTACTGCTCTCATCATGTCGAAGTTATACAGCAGAATCCTTAAATGATATGTAAAATTAGGATCACCAGCACTTCACATGTGGTACTTCAAGAAAATATGCCACAAGAAAGAGGAACCACAAAAGGTAAATCTAACATATTATAGATTATTGCAAGAATGCACATATGTGAGAGAGTGCGTGTCCATTTGGAAGATTATTCTGTTAATTTAGACCAAACCAATCGCTGCTCCTCGGTGGAAGATAATTCTCTAGACAAGGGCAAAATGATTTGAACAAAGATAGCAATCCTACAGCATAAAAGCAGCCATGGTAGGTATACATTTTAATACGATGCAAACATGTGATTATACAAATAAAGTGCCCAAATCAATCCCTACCGAAGATGACACTACAAGGTTACATGTGTCTTCGTTTTATATATATATATATTCTTTTCTCTCCCAAATCCTAGTTTGAGCATAAAGCAGCAAGCACAACCCACCAAAGCCTTAAGAAAAAAAAAATCAGATGAAAGTGATTAAATAGAATGATGATAACATCATCAAAAAGGTAAATTGTACTTGAAGCAAAAACAATTATAGTTGCCAACTATCCACAACCAGAGATATTTCAGTGATTTACAACCACCTTTTCAACTTCCATTCTTTATGCAAATATACTATAAAATAGTACACAATGCTATCACTCTCTCAAAGCATATATATATATATATAATATTTAAGGCTGCTATACACACGCCGATAGCACAAGCCTTGCCCCGTCCCCCCGTGCAAATAGAAACATAAACAGCTTTTTTTGTGATAGATTCTTAAGATTTCTAACCCCCAACTCAATAAAGAAAGAATTTATTAAAGCAAAAGCAGTATCTACAACCGAGATTTTGTTCAAGCCTATCCGATTTCCAGCCATAATGACAAAAAAGCAACCATAATTTACACTAAAATAATAGATATCGAAGAAACAAAAGATGGTTGCAAGTCATTAAACCTTAATACATGTCCTTTTAGGAAAGCCACCATGATCTATGTTCACATGATCTCTGAAATCTCTTAAGCAAATCAATGGTTGAAAATGACAATTGCAAAAATAAAGAAAAATGAACTATATTAACTTAATACTTTACATTTTTCAAACTCAGCTATCCGAAACAACATTCGAGAAGATATAGATGTTAATATATATATTATTTTACTTCAGCAACATATCAGCCAGTCTGCTGGTAGACAATTCCCAAAATTCTACATTTTCCACTATCCATATGCGTAATAACTTATGCTCTATTGGAACTTGATACTCATTCAAAAAACCAGACTGGACATCATTACAAGACCATCATCATTCCACTAAAATAAGGCAAAACATCTTACTTTAAAGCAGTGGATTGAAAGCATGTAATATAATAAACGGAATATGAATAATAAACTTTCTTTAATGCTATTATACATCCACTTGTGTTCAGACCACTGGTGCTAATCAAAGTATGTGATAAGCTGAAGCATATACTGTTAGATTACTACGATGCGATTACTAAGACACTATATCAAAAACCAATACACCCAAATCGGAAAAAAACATTCACTAAAAAAAAAAAAAAAAGACACTCTTAAGAAATATTAGACAATGAGCACAGCAATAACATACACATGAAGATGCTTATTGCACTGTCTGAAATTTATCTCTCTTTCCTGCTTTTAATCAGTATATGATCTCTTCTTTATCTTTATTAAATTAGGATATTAATATGTCATTTTAACCAAAAAATAAAAAGTTATTTACTTACCAAAACTCAACAATCATATGATCGATCCTAACAAAAATCATGACTAATTCATAAGTAGGGCATGCATATGTTTCACTAATCCAACACATCGATACACAGGTATAACATTTGAATCATATAAGTAATATGTAAAAATTTGTCAAAAATACGAAATACTTAGATTAACACTCTAATCAATCCATGCAACAACAATGCCCCTTACTTCCACAACTAATTTCATAGTAAACAAATTAACAAGTGACTTGGAAATTCCAATAGTCAACATCCCCTAGCGGAAAGAAATATATAATAAGAATATAATAAGAATCTAATAGCTTTATATTCCTCGCATGATCAGTTTGATTGACTTGCATGTAACCTTATAAAATTTAAAATAAAAAGGATTGGAACTCATGTGTTGAAAACAGATGAAGTACTGCAAGCACACCAGGACCACAGTACGGTTTACGATTTTAAAACACAACATAATACATAAACTAAGTGATTCTCACTACCAGTTCCAGTACTTAGGCAGATATGTTTTTTTTTTTTTGACCAATAAACTTGGGGAAATAAGTGTAGAACCACATTTTGGTTAACTAGACTGCTTTCATCAAATTTCAAGAGGGTTAGCTGATTGGCAGTGAATCTTGTGGACTTGAGTTTCTGCCAAACCGGACATGCATTTTCAGAAAGAAAATATAATTAAATTAGCTCATAGGACCGAAACCTCATATACTATATCAGACCAAAGCAAATTACTTTGAGGACCAAAACAGCAAGGTTAATGAGAACAATATAGTTCCATAACTGGAGAGGAAAAAAAAAAACAACCATTTAGTCCAAACGTTCAATCAACTCAAACAATTTGGCCTTTGGCTTTTGTACTCTATTCGTAGGTTTTTTTGAATCTTCTAAGGCATTGCAAAAAAAATAATAAAAAGAACAGTTGATGAGACATCATTATGTTCGGACCATCAAGCAAAGCAACTATTACGCATGGCATCACTGAACCCTGAAACGTCATTTCAGAATCTCAAAACACAAAAGGCGTCTATTATATTTCAGGCTTGCATTTTTTATCTAACACAGAAAAACGAAGAAACAAGAAAAGAAAAGACAAACAAAGAAGATCAGCAGGCAAATGCAGGTCCTGGGTTAACACTAATCGAATGGTTAAATGAGGGTTCATCCGTATTATCATTCGTTTTGGACAATACATATCAAAAAGAGAAGAAATAATAAAGTCATTGCCACCACAACTATGTTGGAAAAGATTTTTTTTTTTTTTTCAGATTAGAAACACACAAAGAGATAGTTAAGAAAGCAATAGTGGTGGGTTAAACAAGGACACGGGTCCATTTCATCTCTAGGGTTTTCAGTTGTTTGTTAGTGGTTAGTATTATTATTGACATACTCGAAACTTTGGATTATTCTTTGAGTACTGTTGGTGGCCTCCATTAGTGGGTTCTTTTGCAGAAAAGGATAGATGAGATCTATGATTTATGACTAGGAAAGGAATGGTTGTCGCTCTCTTGTGGGGTTCCAATAACCCATATTATCATATGCACCGGAAACCTACAACACTCCAAGTTTTGCCTGCTAGTAGCAGGGATGATTCACTGGAAACTTGTAGATGGGTTTTTATTAGCTCATTTAGCTGTTTGGGGTAAAAATTTCTTTGGTAAGTGAAGCAGATATTACGGGTAAGGAAAGGCAGACACAGATTTTGGAAGAGCACAAAACCCAAGAATCCAGCAAAATTAAACAAAGAACAAAAATTCATTTCAAAAGAAAGAGCATTACTGGGTCTGGGATATTGTATTACTCAGACTTCGGAAGAGAGAGAGAGAGAGACAGAAGTGACTGACCAGATGGACCTCTAATGGAGGCACCGGTGCAGAGATTCCGAAGCTGCATTTCAATCTTGTTTAGAAAGGTAGTCGCTTCATCGAAAGGCCTTGAAAGATCAGATTTGAATTTCACTAACATATCGCAGTAAGTTTCCTGAAGAAACACACACACACACACAAAGTAAAGATAGCCATCAAATCACATATATAATGAAAATAGAACAGCAAAGCAAACTTAAAAAGCAAAGAGAAAGACAAGACCATGAACTCGTCGAGCTCGGGATCGGCTCCCAAGCAAGTTGGCACAATATCCCGCCTGTTAACATATTTCTCTCTCAGAATTTCATCCAATATACTCGCTATCTCAGGTGGTGCCCCAACCTAGAGTAGGAAAAAAAAAGAAGAAGACTAAAACCTTAGTACAAAACGCCAAAAAGTGAACTTATTTGCCAAGAAAATTCCAACAAACACTTGATGTATATTTCATGAATTCCATCAGATATTTCCCATAAAATCATGGGAATTGATGGGGCAAGAAAGTTGGTTTAAGAAAGAGTAAGAAAAATCGTTTGATCTTGGTAAACCAAAGATACGCAGTATAGTAAATAAAAAAGCTTCAAGTTCCCAAACCAGGACTAGCTGGAGCTAGAACCTTTTGCGTCAACCTTGGAGAATACCAAAGTAAACCCTCATTTAAGGCGGAAATTTGAAACACAACTAACTAACAAAAGCAACTGTACCCAAAGCTTTCTTTAAAAAAAAAAAAAAAAACCATGTATTGAAGTGTTACTAGTCCTGCACATATCATCCACACAGTTATATAACATCATATTTAATGAAGTTAGAGAGAAAAAGTGGGGGAAAAAAATCTTTAAACTAGAGTAAAAACACATCTTTTCAATGGTCTGTTTGCACCATAAATAGAAAAGAGAAAGAGGGCTTTAATTGGTGTTATATATTTTGACCTTCTGGCAATCAATATAAGCTTGAAGCAAACGAGGATAAGAAGGGTGGGACGCGATTTTGGCTTTGATGACGCATGACATGTCCTCTTCTCGTCGAATTTCAGGGGTGATGGAAGCAGCTTCGGATATGGCAGAGGCAGCAGAGATTAACTCGTCCGATCCAAACATAGGAACCCGGCCCGATGAGCAAAGCCAAGCATGGTAATCTGAAGGAAGGATCAGGTTTTCCGGTGACATCAAAGCCTTGTCAGCGTACTCCCCCGTCGCGTTGAAACCATACATTTCATCCATCACAAACTGAGAGAGGGAGAGTGCCTTTCAACTTTCAAGGCCTAACCAAGGAAAAAAAATTTGAAGGTATGAGCAAAATAGAAGCTTCAGAATATTAATGATCAGTGGGATAAGAGAAGTTAACAGGTTTGGTATCAGAAAGAAGAAAATAGAATATGAATTTTTTGGGTTTTTGTTTTTGTGGGTAAAGAATAATAAATAATAACTAGGACGTAATTTGTTTTAAAATTGAAAGATTGGATTTGCTGGAATTAGAAAGGCAGAGAAGAAGTTATAGTGGTGATGGAGAGTGTATATTTGTGAAGCAAAAGGACAGATGCTGCACTCTGAAGCGAAGCTAAGCTTAGAGAGGAGCTTCTCTATTTTGTATTGTAAATGTAAATAAATAAAAAAATAAAGAGCAAAGAAAGGGAGTGTGTCTCCCCATTGAAAACAAAGGAGGCTATCCTTGTGTGTTTTTACCTCGAAGAAATAACATAGTAATATGAAAATACATGGATAAATATGAATAGGCTATGGAGGTGTAGTGTGAATTATGATTTTGTAACTACGATAAAGTTCACCATTGAAATTCAACAAAAAGCTGTTAATTTTGCCCCCAACAAAGTAGGATACTGAAATTTCTAATATTACCAGTACAAAGTATGCATCACTTTATAGGATACGAAATGTATAATTAACATGATATCCAAAACAAATGAAATTCACAGTTGCTACCCCTCTATTTCATCAATAATGCACTCTTTTTTCATTTTAATTTTTTTACTTTCCTCTACTCCAATTTTATTTTCATTTTAGGTAATGAAATTTTAATTAGTTGAAGGCCTTAAATTGGGATTACAACTGCCCAACAACAAACAAGCAAGGGCAAGTCAACAGCCAAAGCAAATGTACGGAACCGGGTCTTAAGGGCAAAAAACAACCACTTTTTCTCTCTAATATTTATATCTACCTATACCTACCTATACTGTAATCCATAGAGTTTAAATTCAAATTTTAATTAATTAATATGAAATTTATATATTTATTACTTTCGCTATGATTTTTACGTAATCAAATATTTTTCATATTCGTTTTATAAGAAATTTCTTATTATTTCTCGCAATAATATTTATCAGGATAAAATTTAGTATATTTAAAATTGAGAAAAGATTATAAATAATTCTAGACCTTATATAAAAGGAAAAATATATATTATTATGACTAAAATATAGTACATGTTGATTTAATTTTAGAAATTTAATTTTTTACTTTTTTAAGTTTTAAGATTCAAACCAATTGTTAACATTATTAATTTTTTTAAATTAGTTAATATAATATTTTAAAATAAATAAATAAATAAATAAAATTTACTCCATAATAATGTAATTAAAAATAACATTGCAATGAATTTAAATTTAATAAAATAATAATAATAGAAAAGGTAAATTTAAATTTTCAAGAGAGTAGGGAAACTTACTTTTAATCCATCCTAGTTTTTCCATAACCCGAGAAGACAAATATGTGATCACTGTTTACCGGTAAATTTGATGGAATCTGTCATTATAGTTGGAATGTGAGTATAAATGGCTGAACCTCAAAGACATCATACATACTAAACACTTGATGGAAAGCCTGAAACACGGAGTTATGTACTGTTGTCTGTGATAATATTTGTTTAAAGTTAATTTGGGGATGGGGGGAGCTTAAAACCCTGAAAACAGGAGTGGTGAACATCAAATTTTCATGGAAAAGGACAATAGAGAAAGAGGAAGAAACGAGATGAAATGGGCAGAAAACAACAACCCCAAGCATGGTCACACACGACGTTATATGGATATAGGCATATAGCAATACGAAAATTTCCAGAAAAATTAAACACAGATATGACGAGACACAATAATGATAAATATATTTTGTATTAGGCATTTTCATGAAAATTGGATGTAATAAATTTATTTAAAAATAATTTTGATTGAAATGGTAATATTATTATACATGGGAAAATTTAAGTGGGTTGTTGGTAATTATATAAATTAGTTAGGACATAATAGACTTTTCTTTCCTTCATCTATTTTAGGGTGTGGATGATATTTAAGTAATTTAAACTAGATCAAAACTAAATTACTCACCCATTGATTGTATTTAATTTTTATAATAATAATAATAATAAACAGAGGCTTCATGGGTGCCGAGACGTGTGTAGCCATATCAAACGGTATGAAGCGTGTCTACCCTTTTTTGATGTTAACGTAAATGCTGAGTAAAAACCCAAGCAAGCAAAGGCAAAAACATCAGTCGGCCGTATTTTGTTGTTCTACACTCACAATTTGGGTCTTTATTTAAATATCATAAAAGAAATGAAATGAAGCATCATATTTAAATTGTATATAAAGCGATTCTGTATGTTGTAGACTCTAAAAAGGAAAAAAAAAAAAGAAAAGAAAAGAAAAAACCAAAATAATGATATTTACGTAACATATTAGTAGAAGCATGTAGTTAAAAAGGAAAATGACGAAATACAGTGTACTTGAAAGTTAAGATTTGTATTAGGAGTAAAAGAATCTGGTGATATTGAAAAGCTTTGTTAATGTTGTTGTGGCCTAACCACACCTTTATCCTAAACATAATGTAAAGCAAGATTAAAAGAATCTATTCTACTCCTAATCAACTCATATTAATAAAATATTTATAAACCATATGCATAATTAAGATTAACTTTAAGTTAAAAAGATTCATGCATTTTTTCTAACTCAGATTTCCAAAGAGAACTGTGACCTCACCAATAGATGCATTAAAATAATAAGATAAAAATAAGATGATAGCTATTGAGATTTGTAAAATTAAATTTTACTCATGATGGTATTACAGTGGGACCTTAATTAATGTCTAAATTAAAATAGCATAAAGAAAAGAAATTAATGTGAGGAATATTCTAAATAATTGCAATTATGTACTTGAGATTACTATAATTTAAAAGTAGAAAGTAAATATTTCTAGGGGTTGAGGGGAATTGTTCTGTGTTTGGGTTCAAATTATATTCCAATCACTGATACCTAATGCCTTTAGACGGTGGCCGACATGATTCTCAATGTCTGATCCGATCGACAACCTTGATCAATAGCATATTCATTTTATTAATCCTCCAATTATATGCTGCATCCCAACTCACTTTAACTCTTTTTACATCTCCAGTTTTCCACCCTTCCATCTGCCCCTGCAACTTTTGCTTCTTTCATGCTTTTCTTTTTCCTTTTATTTACATTTAAGTGTTTTATATATTAATTTACTCCGTTAAAATAATTATGTAATCTATTTTCCAAAAATTAAGCATTATTTTGGTTAAACTAGTAAATTTGACAAAAAGTGTATATTTAAGCCTACTTTTAGAATTTTTTTATAAAAATATAAAAATATTTTTAAATTAATATTTATTATTTTGTTAAAATAATGATTTTTGATAATTTAACTACTGAATTGGGACTTGATTTATGAGTGATAACAACTCGGTCAAAATCTTTATAAATATGTATAAATATGAATTTATTTAATTTTACTTGAGATGATATTTAATAAATTTAAAACTCCTACTTAAATTTTACAATTTTTCTGGTGGAAGCAAAGTATTCTCTATACCTATTTTATTCTTCATAGAAATTAATCTTTTAGGTTTCGTGGTTAGTTTTTCTAACAAGATCATTATTCGAACTCAGAGTGAAGCCAAAAATATTTTTGAGGGTGGATTAAGTTATATATTTTATGATAGTTAAAATGTAATTTCACAATTTTAATAAATTATATTTTTATACATTTTAAATGATTAAATCAAAATTTTATCATTTTTAGGAGGTAAAAGTATAATTTAACCTTTTACAAAATCAGAATTTTACATTTTAAGGGATCGGGTCTCGCCAACTTTTTAGTGCCATCTCTATTTAAATCCAAATAATTTTCCTTAAAAGTGTAATATAGATTGCGACTGTCATATTTATTTTTATAGGGTAAATAATACTTTGTTTAAAAGTTATTTAATGAATAATTTAAGCTTATTTATGTTGCTAACTATGTTTAACTTATTGGAATTAAGATTTTAAATGTGGACATGACATGATGTGAAATTAAGATACCATCAAAATTTTAAAATATTATAAATATTTAAGTTTTAAAGATATAAATGAAGTAAAATATTAGTATATAAAATTTTAAAAATTTTGATAAATTTTAATATTGGAAAAATAAAAGAGAAAATTGTTAAATAAATTAATATAGCAAAAAGAGCAGTTCACATAAAGCGGTGAGTTTTAGGGATTTTAAGAGATGGGTACGGATGCTTGAGGAGAGGGTTGGCCTCTTTTTGTTGGTGGGGAAAGCCTTAGCCCCCTATTCATTGAAGAGGATAACTTCAATTTTAACCCCTTTTCATACTTCTTTATTCCTTTTAATCCTTTTTAGCCATTTCATTAATAAAAGAAATTCTATTTTTGATCCAATAATAATAATTCAATGTAAGTCCTTTTAACCAAAAACAAATTAACTTCCAACCTAAAATTTTATAATTTTATTTTTGCCCTTCAAAATATTCCTAATTTCATCCATACACATATATGTAAGTGATGAACTTTGAGTGAGCTCCATTAAACAATTGCCTATCTTCATTTGTGCAGGTTGGTGGCAAGGTCATGGAGTAACTTACTATGATGCGATGGAATATCAATAGACCATGCTACAAGTAATTGGTGGCAAGATTGTGGGGCTTTATTACATATATTGGAATGTGATTAATTAGTGGACTTTGTGTTATCTAGTGGCGGGGTTAGAAAAAAAAAATTAGAAGTTAGAATTAAATTATATATTTTTACGATAGTAAAAATGTAATTTTATTGTTTTAATAACTTATATCTTTATAATTTTAAAGGGTTAAATCAAATTTTTATCATTTTTAAGGGCCAAATGTAACTTTACTATTATTAATTTAAAATATTATAAATTATAAAGAGTCTAAATTAAAATTTTACCATGTTAGGAGCCATGGTCCCCTTGGACCTCTTAGTGGCTCTCCCACTTGTATTACCGACATTAATTTTTATGTCGACAAATTACTTTCTTAATTTTAACGGAATGCTTAGAGTGAAATAGTTATGTTTGATAATACTATACACATTTAATTTATTATTAAGATTATATTAGTGAAAGAACATATATCATAAGAATTGATATATGTAATATTTTTTTGAAACTTTTTTTATTAATAGCTTAAGGTTTTAAGTTGAAACATTACTATATATTTTAAAGTAGTTTCTTTCAAAGATTTTATATAAATTAATAAAACTTATCATTTCTTAAAAAAAATATTTTAATAATTTTTTAATTAAGTTGAATTGGGAGATAATATTAATTTTTTTTTTCAAAATATATTTCTATAATTAAGCTTAAATAAAATAATATTAATGAAAAATAAAAACCTAATTTCTTTAAAGAGGAAAGAAAGAAAAAGGCTCAAGCAGAACATTGAGTGGGAGTCGTAGGAGAGAATTTAAGGTGTGTAACATGGATAAAGAAAAAGAGTAGAATCTTTGAAGAATTGAAATAAACTCCCATTGTTATTGGGTTGTCAAAAGTGATTGATTCGGTTTTACCCAAATCCTGAAGTAGTTAAACCTAATGGTAAGCGTCGACTATAAGAAGTGAAACATGAAAGATATTCAGGAAAAAGAAAAGTGGATTCATCCAAGTTCTTGATGATTAAGTAATTGAATTAAAGAAAAATCCCATGAAAGGAATTCAACACTTCAAGCTTTACATCCAATTACATTTGTTGTAACACAAACGTTACACAGGGTGTAGAATAATACAATAATAGTGGTTCACATTGTGAAAGGTGCAAAAAAAATTACTAGAATAGTGGTGGTTCACATTATAATAAATAAATAAATAAATAAAATAAAACGCTATAAATGGTGCTTTGAGGAAATTAAGGCTGAGTTTTAAGCAAAGCACAGATATGTGAGATGTTTGCGTCTTTTTTTCTTAGCTTGGTGCTGACAGGGGTTATTTATAAACAGATGCGAATTCAAAAAACCTTTTAGAGAGATTGGAATTGAATTATAATTTTTTAGAGGTCGAAATATAATTTTATCATATTTTAGTTTTATTATTTCATCATTTTTTAAAAGACTAACTAGTTTTTTTCTCATTTAAGGGGTTAAACTGTAATTTTTCCATATATAAATTTATAATTTAATAATTTTTAAGGGGTTTAAATCACAATTCATCCATTTTGGGGCTTGCCCCTTAGATTCTTCCTTGTTTATAGAGGAGGCTAGCTAGGTATGGATCACAATCATCAAATCCCTACTCTGTATCTAGGGTGATAGAGTGGTGAATGTTAGTTGACGGTACTTTTTGAGTTTACTTGAAGGAATTGGACAAGGCGCCCATTAGGCTTGAGCTACTACAAATTGACATGTATTGTCAAGAACTCTTCCCCGTGTATATTTTGAGGATCATGTTAGCTAGCTCAATGAAGATATAATAATTGCTACCTTAGAAGAGAGGCAGGTTATACTGGATTCAATTCGTTGGTGAGGCATATTTAGGGATATTAGCAAACTCATAAGGAGTTTTGAAGTGTCATTATTACTACTCTAATGATTGTGTCCCTACATTAATTGCTTCTGTATGCATATCTACCATTGACTGGAGTTTTTCGGAATGCATATTTTCTTTGTCGTATCACTTCAATTTCTCACATAGATACCTATAAATAGGGCATCCTTAGAACTTTAGGTTCAATATATTTTTGCGCTTGTTCTTCTTCTTATGTTACTGCTCTGATTGATGCTTTCAATGTCTTTTGCTAGAAAGTCGATTATTTTTTATGTCTTGCTACTTTTGTCATTTTTTCTTTCAAGAAGGCCATACATAAGGCTTTTGATAGATGACATGCCAATATAGATTGATAAGCAATTATATACTGCCACCATAGATAATATAGTAGTCATACTACTATTACGATGTTGAAATCTCCTCACTATGGAGGTGACTTCTCGGTATTATCAAAGCTTCATCGAATTAGCGAAGTTACTAACAATAGAGAGGCTTTTATCTCTCATTGCATTTATATGAAGCAATTTCCCATCTACACCTTTATATGTGGTTTATGGAAATTCTCCAAATGTACCATGTTGCCTCTAGGCAATCATTAATGACATTTTGGGTCTATTGGCATATGCTTCTTGGATTGTAGGCTACATTAAGAGATGCCTTCTTCGAATAGATTTAAAAATGTGTGTACCCTTACATTTGAAGGTTCTCCTAACATGAATGAATTTCAGTTAGGAACAATGACATCTTCAAGGTGTATCAATTTCTAAAAAATGTGACCTTTTGTCCCTAGAAATACAATTTGATAAATAAAAAGCAAGGAGATTTTCCTTTTCCTCCACGGTAGACTATTCTTGTGCCTACATGGCTTTTAGCTCCTCCCTTAATGGATTCTTTGCTTAAGGTTTGAGGAAGTTTCATTTAGTGAGTAACTTTTGGAGGTTTTATTTTAATAAGTGTAGTTTTAATGGTGCGACCTCAAATGAGATGACGGAGGTTCTTAACATTCCTAATGTTGTTGTTTTCCTTATGTAACATAAGGTGTTGTCATAGGGTGGTGAGGATCTCTTGGAGAAGTTAATGCTTGGAAAAGAGAACAATTTTGTTAATTTCGTTCACCAATATATGTTCGAGCATTGAAAATTCAAGGCTCCTATAGTTGAAAATTTTATGGAAGACCCTGACAAGGAACTTTTGGGTCCTAGGGATGTAGCCGACGCGAGTTCATGATATGTCAAGCTTTACTCGTAAAACCTAATATTTTTACTATGTGTATTATTCCTTATTTCTTATTTGGAGAAAATATGTATTCTTTTGGTAATTCTCATGCCTTACTCTCGGTAAGGTCTTTGATTGAGGTTAGTTCCTCCTTAGGCAATGCTCAAGGTGATACCTCTCTTCCTCCTCTCATGAGAAGGAGAAGGTGAAACTTGGGTCACCCTTTGATCAAAGGACGACTATAATAGTCTGGTATTCAGTGGTGACGGAAACAGTGGTTTTGGGATCACAAATTTTTATTGAGTCATTATAGTTGTATTAAAATTTGGTTAAGAAATATTAATGTTTAGTTAGTTAATAAGAGAAAATGACCAAATTGAAAAAGGTGCAAAACTTATTAATTAATATATTTAGATGATTAGATGGTTTAATTAATAAATGAGGAAGGGCTTAAGTGATAATTAAACCATAAATAAAGAGTGGGATGGCAATTAGAGTTAAAACTGAAAGAAAATTTAATGATAATGGCATAATTGTAAATTTGTTGAAATTAAAACAAAATTAAAAGAAAAAAAAAAGACATTTTCTCTTCATCTTTCCATTTCTCATTGCCGAAACACCATGGGAGCTTAATATGGAGGTTCCGCCACTTTATAATCTTGCATGTGAGTTCAATTCTTATTAGTTTCTTGTAATTTTTATATTTTTGAGATCGTTGCAACTAGGTCCAGCTAACTCGTACCTTTGATTTTGAAATTGTTAAATATGTTGAGTGTTACCATTGATGAATCTAGTGATTTTTTATGTTAAATTATGAATTTGAAATGTTGGTTGATATTTAAAAGTATTTTGTTAAGGGATTTTTGATGAATTTTTTATTAGGGACTAAATTGTTGAAATAGTAAAAATACAAGGGTTCGTTGTAAAATTATTTCAAAAAATGGGCTGTAATGAATGCCATGAATATTTGGCCAGCATGGGTTTTCATTAAAAATGGTTAATTTGCATGTTTTAGGACCAGGGACTAAATTGAATAAAAGTAAAATGTTAGGGGTAATTTTGTAAAAAAGTAAAAAAATTCATAAAATAATTTTTTTATTGCCTGAATTAATAAATTGAATGAAACTATTAATTTAGATCAAGGTCGAGTGGAAAATCGAGGAGAATGGAAAATTACTAAAATGCCCTTGTACTTTGACATTTCTGCAATTTAGCCAGGTAAGTTCATACGGTTAAAATTTAAAATTTTTATAAATTGATGATTGGTATTATATATATGTTCTATTGTTGGAATTGAATTATTGTTGGAAATATATTATCGAATTTAATACTCAGTTTGGATTGAATGTGCGATTTGAGTACATTGGTGATTTGGTGTATGACGGGGGTTTGAAGTGGAGATGGTACTGGAGGGAGATATCTACATTTTACACAAGTAAACTGGGGTTCAGAATTTGTTGCGAACTCTCGCGTTTACTTTTTGTTTGACGTGATTCGGGTGGATTAGCTCTTACGAGCTTCTGTTCAGCTCTTACGAGCTTCTATTGGCGTGTTCGAGAGGACCAGATCTTATGAGCTTCTGTTGATGATGTACTCTTACCCGTAAGTTGTTCTTCGTATGGAAAATCTTGGTAAGATAATTTGTTTAATGAATTTGAAAGTTTTGTTATTTATTGAATATTGACCTGAACATAAATGAATTCATCAGTTGAAATTGTGGATAATGCTTAGGTTTTTGCTAAGCTTTTGGTTGTATTATATCATGTTGAATATTAATTATATACATTGACATGGTAATTGGTTAAATGAAAATGTGCTTATGTTCATGAAAAGGTGGTAAGATTCAAAAGGTGTAATTTTTTATAAAATGGTTTATCATGTGATTGACCCCAAATGAGTTATATACATAAATGCACTAACTTGTGTATTGATGATGGTGATTAGGCTTATGTCAAGCTTGAGATTATAATTGATGTATATGCTTATGTTTGGTATTATACAAATGAAACGGTAAGTTCATAATTAAAATGTGGTATGATGAAAAAGGGATTGATGAGTTGAAAATGTATTTATATATGAGAAATTACGTATGTTATGGTTGAACTTACCTATGTTATGAATAAATATACTAATTAATTAATTGATGTTGTTGTTTAAGTTTATGTTTAGTAAATGGAATGGAAAGTAAGTAAAGGAAGTTATTCGTAGTTTTATGAAAAGGTTAATGATGGTGTAAAATGTTTTATAAAATCTTATTATGTTAGGAATGAATATATATATATGATGTTGATAGACTTACTCATTTATGAGTTGGTGGTTATGTAGTTGATAAATCTTGAGGCATCGGTACAGCTTTATATTTATCATATAAAGTTTATTATTGAATTAGAATATTATGTTTAAAGTTTGTACGAGCTTACTAAATATTCATTGCTTACGTAGTTGTTTATCCCTTACTTTACAGATTATCGGAAGCTTAGTCAAGTTAGAAGCTTGATCGGGTTGGAAGCTTGTCAGAGGTCTATCACACTATCCAGCGATTATATTGATAGATTTTGATGTCTTGGTTAAGGTTATAATAACATGTATAGGTGGATTATGTCTAATGTTTAATTGATGAGTTTAGTATATATATGTCATTTTGGTTGATAATTATCACATGAAATGTTTCCTTGAATTTGAGGTATTTAAGGTACTATTGATATCTTGTTGGTTATGGTTAATATGGTCAATTTTGACGTATGTTTAGAAATAACCAAATTTGGTATATGTTGTATCGATCTTAATATGGCCAAGGCATGGTATGTTTTGGAAAAGTCTTGAATAGATGTGCATGATTGAAATATGATATGTCTAATATGGTAAGGTTCGTATGTGTTAATTGTGTTATGTATTGGTATGAAAACAAGTCAGTTTGGTAAATGGTATAAATGTGGTCAAATGTGGTGAGATTATTTTTGATATAGCATGGAAATAGTATTGAGATTAATTAGGTATGTATGGTTAAGGTTTGAACAAATATGTTCATGTATATATATATATATATAAGTTTGATGCTTGATGATTGATGTGCCTTTTGGCATATTGGTTGTATGAACATTTGGTATGGAGATTAGTCATTCTTTGCATAATTTGAGTATGTTTAAAGGCCTTGTATACATGTACAAATTTCTTGTAGGTTTATTCTTGAAAGGGGTGAAGGAAATGGCTCGAAAATGGTCATTTTCTTGTTCACATGGCCTAAGACACGAGCGTGTGTCTTAGCTGTGTGTGACACATGGCCACGTGACATGGTCGTGTGTCCCTTGTAATTTCTAAAGGTTTCAAGTAAGCTAGTTACACGGCCTGACACACGGGCGTGTAGCTTGGCTATGTGGGACAACTCAGTAAGTTACACGGGCTGGGACATGACCATGTGTCCCTATTTCAAATGTTACATGGCCTGAGACACGGGCGTGTGTCTCAACTGTGTGAGTCACACAGCCTGGCCACACGGCCGTGTGAACCTGATAGTTTGAAGAAAATTCTATCTTTTTATATGAAATTATAAATGTTTCTGATTTAATCTTAAATTGTTTTTAAAGTGATTCTAAGGCCCTAAGGGCTCGAATAAAAGACGTTATGCATGTGTTTGAATGAATTATGCTATGATATATGAAATTTTTAAGAATGAAAGTTTTTAAGTTATGGTTTCTTGGTAATGCTCAGTAACCCTATTCCGACGGTAGATATGGGTTAGGGGTGTTATAGGGACTACCTTTTTACCAGTCTATAAGGCTTGGACTTTTATTGACAGAGAATCAAAAATTAAAATAAGTTAATTAGTGATTTTCATTAGAGTTGTAGAAGTATAAAAACAAAAGTTGGAAATAGGAGGTTGTCTTCTAGAAGTAGAATTCCGGCACACATAAGCAAAGGGCTATTGTTTGGAAAGAGCGGTTCTTTCAGGTGTGTGAAGTGATAAGTTTAATAACATAGATTTATTAGGATTTTAGGATTTTTAGTCTAGTTTTTAGAAGATTGTATTAATTCTCTTTATTATATAATTTAATTTATATTTCGGGTTATTCATATATTATTAGTGTTAGTTCAAACTTATTTTCAAGTGTTTTTATTTATTGTAGGTCTTACGAAGTAGAAAGAAAGGAAATTTTAATTTATGCAAAGAAAGTGTTCAATTAATCAAATTTATAAGTAAACAAATTGAGTTAAATGAATTTAATATATTTTATATTTTATTTATTTTAAGCATATTTATAATAGATAATAGATAAATATAATAAATAATTTTTAACTCAAACTCAACCGAATTACATCTCATACATAAAAAGCTAGTTAATCGATTTAATTTATCAATGTTAAGTTTATATGATTAAGCTGATCAAGACTTTTACAAATCAATTAATCGATTAAATTTATGAGTTTGGTCGATTAAATTGGTTATTTAATCTTTTTAGCAAAAATGTTGGACTACTCTCCCTTAAAAGTTATTTGGTATTAGTTATCTAAGAAAGTATGTACTTATATGCATATAGGTTCTTTGGTAGCAAATTTGTAATTAAGGAGATTCAATTAGAAATGAAAGAAACTATGTAAAAGTTACTTATAGTGATTATGCGTACATAACTTTGTTAATATCCTATTGCCAGAAAAAAGTTTCTCCTTTAGAAGATCAAGATTGCAAGGATGTCAATATATCTATAGATTCAACCATACTTTCATGTCTAGTTTATCATTCTCGGTGACCTAATTATACGGTTCTTGATTGACATGATTTGATCATAAAATTTTGAAGGTTTACAAAACTGTCTTTAATTTTGATTTTTGAATCTAGGTTAAAATTTTGAAGTGTTCTTTTTAATGGTAATATAGCGGTCTGGTTTGAAAAGTTTAGTTTTGAACTTGCTCAAAGTTTTACTTCAAAAATATAAATGGTGAATTATTACCCAAATTTTGGAGTAGAAAATAGTTAATGGTTGGAGTTTTAGTTTGAGATGGGCAAGGCAAGGGGCAGTGTAGCGTCGTCACTGCTGCTGCGTTGTGTAAGGAATATCATTCTGGGTTAATTCAAGACTCCGGAATTCCATCTCCCACAACCCCAAGCTATCAATAAATCCTATTTTAGATACATTTGGGCTGCCACATTCTTGTTTGAACCGGTCTGGATCGATCAACCAAATCGATTGGATAGAGAACTGGTCAGTATACTGGTTTGAAAAGTGGTTTTGAACTAGACTTGTTCATGGGTTGGGTTACTCGTTCAGGCCCGAAAGCCTGCTCGAAATTTGAGAGGATTTGGGTAAAATATTAGGCTCGAAAAATGGGTTTGGGCAAAAAATTAGACCTATTTAAAATATGGGTCGGGCTCGCCTTAAACATTTAAGGCTCGAGCCCGGCCCGTTTTTATGTTAATAATACTTTATATTATGTTGTTTTTATATATCATGTAATTTAGAACACATTAAAAAATAAACCTATAATAAATATATAATACTACTCTAATATTAAGATGATTATATAAAAATTTCAACAAATAAAAATGTATAAAATTATTAAATATAAAAATAATATAAAAAATATTTTTTAAAAAAATTAAAAATAATATGAGTGAGTCTAAAATGGATTTGGGTTAGTCTTTTACAAATATGGGCGAGTTTGGATAAAATTTTAAGCGCATATTTTAGGTTGGGTCGGGCTTCAACAAGCATAAAGTATATTAATATCATGATTAGGCTCCACCCAAACCCGGTTCAGTCTATGAGCACCTCTACTTTAAACCAATTAGATTGAGAATTAGTTAAACCAACGGTTAAACCAATTTTATTAAAAAAATTTACCTTATTTTAATTTTTAATAATTTTTAATTGAATTGACGAATTGATAATCTAATCGGTTCGACCACCAATTTAATTTAAAAATATTGGGTGCCATATCACCACCCAACAACATGTCTAGGTTGTGTTTGGGGTGCCACGGTGTGATCAATAACCCCAAAATTTGATTGTTAATAATTATAAAATTTTAAGTTTGAATATTATTATGTTTATATATATTTGAAATAATTAAATTGAGTTAAAGTATTTAAGGAATTTTTATATTATAGAGATTGGATCAAATTAATTTTTAATTATTAAATGAATTAATTTAGTTCATATACGATTCAAAAGAATAACATAAGTCTAAATTGTAATAGAGTCAACATTTATTATATAAAAATTTTTGAATTTTTTTAAATAACAGTTCAATTCCAAACAAAAATTCTATTTATAGAACCGTAAGAATGTTGACGCTATTAACTCTATTAAATGGAAAATGATATTTTAAACCATAAATATTAACTTTATTCTAATTTAATCTTATTTAATTTATTTTAATAGTACAAAATTAAATTAATATATTTAATAATAGAGAAATTAATTTAATTAAATCCTATAATAGATCTTTAAGATAAATTTACCAATTAAATTAAGTGTTCAAAGTGAATTTTATTGTGGGAATAATTTTATTTTGAAATATAAATAATTGTATGCTAATTTTGATTGGCACAAAATACAACTAATTTTAACTAATTTGTCTAAGCATATGTGGTAACTTAATACATTTTTAATGCTTATGTTGTAATATTATAGATTTAATTTCCATTTGATATAATTTATATATATATTATTATTATTATTATTATTATTATTATTATTATTATTATTAACAGAACTAAATCAAATTAGAATTTTGGAAGTTAAAAATTTTGATTGATATTTTAAAGGTGTAATGATTTATTTGGTGCTTATACTTTATAAAGAAAAGTCATTTTAACTATTCATTTAATTTTTAAATTTTAACACTTAAATTTATGTTTTTTTTGTCAAATCTTCACTAAATGAATAGAAACATTAACAGTTTTTAACTTTGCTGACATTGGATACACTTGAAATTGTCACGTGATGACATGTAAGCCTTTAATTAATTTTAAATTTTAAAAAATCATTAAATTTATTAAAAAATATAAAAAATTAATTAAATGTTGATATTTTATTTACGTGGTAATCCATATGTATGCCACATTAGCAAAGTAAACAAATGTTAACTATTTTCATCCGTTTTGGGTGATTTAACAAAAAATACAAGTTTAAGAGCTAAAAGAAGTAAAAAAAAAGTTAAATAGAGGACTAAAATAATATTTTTTTGTAAAATTGAAGGGCTAAAGAAATTATTATGGGTATTTTAAACTTGTTTAGTTTTTTATTCAAATTTAATTTTGATTTCCCAAACACTCCCAATAGTATTAGACCCAAAGGAATAACTCAAATCTCAACAGGGATAAGAGAGAGCAGTGGGATTGGATCCATGACAAAACAAAGCCTTCCGCCACTCCTACTCTAATCCCCCAACCTAACTCAACAATCAGCTTATAATTTCAATCCTGAACGTATGTAAAGAGAGAATAAATGTTTGGTAAGTACCTGTGTGAGGGAGAGGTGCTTGAAACTTGCCTTTGTCTTTCAATCTCCACTTCCATAATGGTTTTTATGTTTCTGAAAGTAAAATAGGAGCTGCTTTGATTCACTTTAAAACACTATGGGGGTTCATTTATTCGTTTTCAGGGTGTTTGTGGGGGACTGGAGTTTATATATACGCACAACACACTCCCACGTATCCATGATTAGCTTTAGAAGGGATCACAATTTTGGCCCTTTGGACCTGGATTCCTTTTCAATTATTTTATCATCCAGCCACCAATTTCCATTTCAACCCCAATTTAGCTAATTTAGGTGTATATTTAAAGACTTTTAATACCAATGTGTGCGTTTTTATATACAAATTGGTCTGCGTGATTTTTTTTATTGGTATACTTATAATTTTAGTTTTTCAATTTTACAGATTTTATCAATTTTATCTTAATTAATAAATTTAACTGTTAACTTTACACATTCACCAAATAAATATTAATTCTTAAATTTTTAAAAACAAAATGACATACCTTAAAATTTTTTTTTAAAAAAGTAGTTAAACATTCAATAAAAGAGCATAAGATTTTATAAAAAACTAAATACAAAATTATAAAATTATTTATAAATAAATAAATATTCATTTTTTCTAGAATATAGTAATTTAAAGGGGGAAGCAAACCTACGAATAAGACTTAAGGCATATTAAGACTTTCCTCCCTCTTTTTGCAACAATAATAACCACCAACATAGTCACCCTCCATCGTTGTTGGCCTCTTTCAATTAGCTTAAGCTTGGCATCAAAAGTTGCTCTCCACCATTTTCCATCTTCACCAGCCTAAACCTAACCTCAACAATGTCACAACAAACCTCAAGAGTTTCATACCATCCCATCAACACAAGACCTCTCATTGAAACCTGCTGAGTATTTTTCCGTTGTGTCTCATTGAAGGGGACAATCGAATATTTATGCACATGGTTACTGTCATCGAGTTGACATTCTTAGTAGGCTCTATGTATTCTAGACGCGTGTAATATTCTAGTCTATCTGTTGGACTTTGTAGCCCCCACATGCAAACTTCTTAGGTATATGCGAACTGGAACCGCGAACTCCCATTGCGAGCCCCCACTGTAAGGCATGTATGCATGCATTTGGTAAGGCCCAGCCGGGTCATAGGTAGGACTTTATCTAGGTTTCAGGTTGGTGATCATAAATACATAACAATCTAGACCCCCTTATCAGGTCTAAGTAGAATTATAAAGTAGCGCTCTTTAGAGCCATCACTTCGCATTTATACAGCTTGTTGAATACACAACGACCACTGAAGCATGACGTTAGCCTCGCCACGTGTACGGGTGAATCACGCTTGTCACGTGTACGAGTGGATCACGCTTTTCTACATCCAACCGTTGGTACACTTATTTTATTTGAATCATCAAAACGCAGGAAAGAGGAACTTCTTTAAAATGGGGCTTTTTAGGAACCTTAAACTCACAACTTTAACATTTTCTGCAAGCAGGTTCGACTGAGGTTTTCTTCAAGGTAAATCTTGTTAACTTCATTGTCTTGGGTTTTACCTTTCTTCTCTCTTTATTATCCTTTTTAATTGAAACCATGTCAAGAATGAGAGAGGTTGGTGGTCGAATAATCCCCAGCTATCCATCACAAAAGCATGCATCGAGGGTTTATGTAAAAGACAACTTCAGCGTTTGCGCTGCAAAAAAAAAAAGAGATGAATTCGAGCTTTAGGCGTACAAGGGATTCAAACCCTCAATATCGCTTATGACTTCTTCGTTCATGAGGGGCCACATAGCTTGAGCGACACCAGTGATGGTAACTTTTTGCTCCCCCTCCACACTCTAGAAACCAGATTCCATTTGCCTCTATATCCATTCTTCTGCCATCTTTTTCAAGAGTACAAAATCACTCCCGGTCAACTTTATGAGTTTTCTTGGTGGATTATGGTGGATTGTGGTTGCTTACTTCATCAATTGTTACTAACGCAATGAAGTGCCACAGCTTGTGGTTTTCCAATGCTTATATCTGTTAAAGGCCTAAATTTGAAGGAATTCATCAAGCTTGTATTATTTCTCTCATCGCGATAAAGTCAAGACTATAATTGCCAACCAGTGTTCTAATTTTTTATTAAATTAGGGAAATACATTAGGGTGTGATGTAGACCTACCGACGAATTTGGTCTTCAAATAGAGTGGTCCGCACCAAGCAAGGATATGTGTTCATTTAAGCGAAGCGTTACAACAGATAATGGTTCAACCCAACTCGAAAGGCTTCACACTAGTAGTCCCCTTTGTTGTAGAAGATGTTATAACCGCAAGGAATGTGCTTCGATATTGTTTGGAATGCTTTAACCCCGATAAGTATAGGCGAGGTGACAACAGATAAGTGGCTGAAGCAGTTGGTGCAGACTTTGAAAAACAAACATGGCCCCATGTGGCCAAAAATGATTTGAAACTAATTTCAATAATACGCAATGAGGAACCTAAGAACTTTTTTTACTGTTTCTACAGGATTAGACTTCGCCGTTAGATCTCGGTTGTCTCATTGCACAAAGAAAGTGGTACAAATATTAATTTGATAATTGCTCTTACTGATACTAGAATTATCGGTGGTGTAGGCACAGCTCGCAATTTTAGAAGCGGCTCGAAGGAAACTACCATTTTATCCTAAGAAATTAAAGATGTTATTGACCTGCGAGCTTCTCTGAAGGACATGCGTAAGAAGCACAAAACTAATGTAGAGCCTGTAAAAGTGGTTATTAGCAGCGAATAGGAGGCAGATAGTGGAAAGCTAGAGTATCATCATAAAAGGAGGGCAAATCATGCTGGGCCTTCTACTGTGATAGCAGCTACTCCTACTTCTCCCTCGGTGAGCTCACCATCTATGGCTCGTAAGAGCTCTTCGATTGCTACTATTAGTAGTTCTAATTTTCGATTAAATTGGGAAAATACATTAGGGTGTGATGTAGACCTGCCGACGAATTTGGTCTTCAAACAGAGTGGTTCGCACCAAGTAGGGATATGTGTTCATTTAAGCGAAGCATTACAACAGATAATGGTTCAACCCAACTCGAAAGGCTTCACACTAGCAGTCCCATTTGTTGTAGAAGATGTTATAACCGCAAGGAATGTGCTTCGATATTGTTTGGAATGCTTTAACCCCGATGAGTATAGGCGAGGTGACAACAGATAAGTGGCTGAAGCAGTTGGTGCAGACTTTGAAAAACAAACATGGCCCCATGTGGCCAAAAATGATTTGAGACTAATTTCAATAATACGCAATGAGGAACCTAAGAACTTTTTTTTACTGTTTCTACAGGATTAGACTTCACCGTTAGATCTCGATTGTCTCATTGCACAAAGAAAGTGGTACAAATATTAATTTGATAATTGCTCCTACTGATACTAGAATTATCGGTGGTCTAGGCACAGCTCGCAATTCTAGAAGCGACTTGAAGGAAACTACCATTTTATCCTAAGAAATTAAAGATGTTATTGACCTGCGAGCTTCTCTAAGGGACATGCGTAAGAAGCACAAAACTAATGTAGAGCTTGTAAAAGTGGTTATTAGCAGCGAATAGGAGGCAGATAGTGGAAAGCTAGAGTATCATTATAAAAGGAGGGCAAATCATGCTGGGCCTTCTACTGTGATAGCAGCTACTCCTACTTCTCCCCCGGTGAGCTCACCATCTATGGCTCGTAAGAGCTCTTCGATTGCTACTCGTAGTAGTTCTCCTCTTCATACTCCTCTATATATTCCTTCTATTTTATCCCCTATTCAAGAATCTTTAACTAAAGAGGATAACGAGCTATTCTTGTGGCGCAGACATCTGAACACACGGAAGTATCCCTATAATCCTAGTGAGGTGGTTGAGAAGTGCAAGGCTTCTTTACTAGAGGCTACAAAAAGGCATATGCGTATCATTAAGTCCTCCAATAGTGTGAAAAATACTTCGTTGACAAAGCTTACCTCACGTTTGCAGGTTTTGCTGGCTGAGGCTACCATGGTTAACGTAGGCCTTGGCAAAAATGTTGGTAATGCTGAGGCTAGCCAAAAAGAGCTTGAGGAAACTAAGTTGGAATTGGATAGGATTCGCAAGCTATACCTCAAGATGAAGAAGGAGAATGAAGAGCTTTATATGGAAAATCATAAGCTCATTGAGGTAAAAAATGATAAGATATCTAAAGAGGTTACTACTATAAGAGAAAGAAAAGAAGCCCTGGATATTGATATAAAGAAAATGATTGGAGAGTACAATGCTACTGTGAATCGAATTGTTGAGAAACATAAAGCTACTATGTTAAGGTCAGAGCAGAAACAAACAGAAGCCTTAGAGGAATTCAAAAGGGAAACTCTAAAGAACTTGAGTAACATTGCTCAAGAGCTTAAATCAAACATACTTCTGCATGCCCAAGTTGTGGGTAGCCCTTTTAATATGTGCAGAGTTGATCTCAATGCTCTCTATGATGTGGACATGAACCAAATAGGTTCCGATGTCCACTTTCTTTCTGGAGCTACTTGTGATGAGATCGCATCCAAATGGAAGAACTCAAAAGACTTTTTCTTGGATGAATTCCTATGTGAGACTAATGATGCTCTTGCTGACAATAATGAATCTGATGAGGACCTAGCCAAGGCCAACATTACTTTTCCGATGATAATCGAAAGAACAAAGATGTTGGAAAAGAAGGAGAAGATGAGATCTCTAGTGACCATGAAGGGGCTGATGATATGCCTTAAGTAATTATAATTTTGTAAAAATTTTCTCCAATAGAAATGAAAATATTAAACTTTGAAAGTTTTCAAATTTGCCTGTTTCTATTATGTTATCACATCTTTTTGTGAGTTTATTTCATTTTTTTCACATAACAACATTTCTTGTATCAAAATTGAACTTAAACAAATTTTTAAACAAATTTTAAAAAGTAATATCAGAAACCTTTAATTGACTTAGCACAATCCAATGACTCTGTTTTAGATAACTTATTATTAACTTTGACCTGAATGTTCTTAAACATTCTAAGTTGTGAATTTTAATTAGCAAACTCAAAGGAACTTAAGCTACGATCTCAAATCAATTAAGCCTTAAATACCACCCAGGAAGGTAGCCTTGCTAGCTTTGTTGGATCTATGAGCTTAATTATAGAAGCACTTATAATGCCAGCTGAGAGTGTAGGTGAGTTGTAAATGTTAATCAGCAAAATCAAAGGAATTTAATTTGCGATCTTAAATCAATTAAGCCTTAAATACCACCCAGGAGGGTAACCTTGCTAGCTGTGTTGAATCTGCAAGCTTAATTTTGTGAGCACTTATAATGTCAGATGGGAGCATAGGTCTGTTAGCTATGTCGGAGCTGTGAGCTTAACTCTGTGACCTCTTATAATGTCAGCTGGGAGTATAGGTCCGCTAGTTACTTTGGAGGTTGCAATCTTAAATCGTCAGACCTTTATGACTTACCAAGTACAAGTATTTATAAAAAGAATATTTTAATTTAAGGAGTAAGAAATTGTACAAAGTATTTCTTGAGGTAATGAGTATTCCATGTTTACGGTAGAACTGCGCCTTCCATTTTTGTTAACTTATACGCTCCATAACCTATCTTCTCAATGACTTTATAAGACCCTTCTGAACTCAAAGTCATTTTCCCTTATTACGAAGCTATAAAGTTAGCCTCAGTCTTTCTACAGACAAGACCACCTACTTGGAATTGATTGTTCTTAGCCTTAGAGTTGTAATACCGCGCTACTCGCTAAGCGCATGTTGCATTCTTAATCTCTGCCGCCTCTCTAAATTTATCCATGAGATCAAGGTTAAACCTGAAAGCCTCCTAATTAGAATTTTCATTAAAAATTTTCCTGTGTGGCTGCATACCAAGCTCAGTTCAAACTACTGCCTCTACACTATAGATAAAGGAAAATATAGTTTCTCTCATTATAGTATGAGTTGAAGTTCGTAAGGCCCATAAGATCCCTCGCAACTCCTCCAACCACACACCCTTAGCCTCACTAACCTTATTTTTTAAGGTTGTTAGAATATTCTTATTCATTACTTTTGCCTACCCATTAGTTCGTGGTGTTGAACACTGAGCCAAAGTGATTTGAAAATCTGCACAGAAATGTTTGAACTTTCCTTGAAACTGTGTACCATTATCTGTGATAAACAAGCGAGGTACTCCAAACTTGCACACAATTAATTTTCAAATAAAATATTTTATTTGGTTCTTTGTGATAGCGGTCAAAGCTTCAACTTCAATCTACTTGGTGAAATAGTCGACAACCACAACTATGAATTTTTTATGTGTTGTAGCTATCAGAAGTGGACTGAGGACATCAATTCCACATGTCACAAATGGCTTAGGGCTCAACATAACTTGGAGTGGCTTTGCTGGTTGTCGTTTCACCTAAGCATACCAATAGCAGGAATCACACATGCGAACCAAGTGATATGCTTCCTTTTGAACTGTAGGCTAATAATGCCCATGTCTAATTTTTTTGGGGTACGCAATCTTTTACCCAAATGGCCACCACAGATGCCTTCAAGGATTTTCGCATTACATACTCAGCCTTAGATGAAGATAGACATCACAGTAGTGGATGCGAAAACCCATTTCTATATAGTACACTCTCTAAAAGGGTATACCTCACAGCTCTGCATTGTAACTCGACAAGCTCTTTCTTATCTAAAAAATCATACACTCCTTGTAGTGTGCGAACTATGGGAGTCATCCATGTCTCCTCCTAATCTATACTCAAAACTTGTGGCATGACATAATTGAGGTATCCCTATGCACTAGTAGAATTTTCCTTCTTTGCTCAATAACGATAGAGGATGCCATTTTAAAAAAAGCGTCTGCACATGTGTTGTCACTTCTGGTGAGCTACTTTATCTGAACTTTGTTAAATACTGCACATGTGTTGTCACTCCTAGCGAGATACTTTATCTGAACTTTGTTAAATCTTACAAGCAGTTGAACTGCGACTGAATGATATATTTTTAACATTGCCTCATTTACCTCGTACTCGCCATTCATTTGCTTTGCCACCAACCACGAATCTGTATGGATGATCAGATCCTTCACTCCCAGTTGGTGTGCTAATTGTAACCCTAATATCAAAACTTCATACTCTGCTGCATTGTTAGATGTTTGAAATTGAAAAGATAATCCGTATTGACATTTATTCCCATAGGGATCAACTAGAAGTACCCCTACTCTTGACACTGCCTTGGCCACGGAGTTATCAACATAAACTTACCACCTTTACTAATTATCGGTTATATTTACACCCTCCTGAGGTGGACTAACTACTAGGTTGCGTACAATGGATGGAAAAGATATTATAATAAAGTATAAGTTGATCACAAATTATTACAAGAACAATAGGTTAAATTGCTGCTATTCAAGAATTGTACATAGGAAACTATAAGTACCCTACATGTTCAATTTCATAAAATATTCACAATTTTAGTATTTCAAATTTCACACCATATTACCTGTTGGATTAACATGCTTCTTGAAAGAGCACTCGACTATGAAGTCAGCTAATATTTGTCATTTTATTTCCTTTCTCAAAGCGAACTCCACACCAAATTTAGCTAATTTAATGCTCCACTTCGTCACCCTTCTTGAAGTATCAGCTTTAGGTAACACTTCCTTTATAGGCTGGTTACTTATGACGACAATTAGATGAGCCTGGAAGTAGAGGCACAACTTGTGAGCTACAACAATCAAAGCAAAGATGAATTTTTCAGTTTTTAAGTACCTCGGCTCCTCATTTTAGAGTACTTTACTAACGTAGTAAACTGGAAATTGGCGAATGTCTTCAGCTCTAACCAGAACCATTGCAACTGTTTCCTTCAAGGTAGCTAGGTACAAATAAAGGGTCTCTCACACTCATGGTAACTTTAGAAATGGTGGGGAGGTGAAGTATGACTTAAGCTTCTCAAAGGCTGCCTAACATTCCTTAGCCTAAAAAAAGAAGGTCTTCAAAGTTTTGAAGAATAGAAGGCATTTGTCTGTCATCCTAGAGATAAACCTATTGAGCGGCACTATTCTCCCTGTAAGGCTCTGGATATCTTTGATAGTTCACGGAAGAGGTGTTTCTAAGATAACATGAATCTTCTCTGAGTTCACCTCTATCCCTCTCTTCGAGATCATAAAATGCAAAAACCTACTAGCTCGTATGTCGAAATCACATTTCTTAGGGTTTAACTTCATGTTGTGTATCCTAAAAAATGCGAACACCTCTAACAAATTCTTCACATACTCTTCCATAGTTGTACTTTTTACCATCATGTCATGGACATAGACTTTTAGATCACGCCCTATCTATTCCCTAAAAATCCTGTTCACTAGTCTCTGATAGGTTGCTACCGCATTCTTGAGGCCAAAAGGCATGACTCGCTAACAGAATAACTCATTATTAGTGATGAAAGTTGTTTTCTCCTCACTACTTTGATTCAAAATAATCTGGTTATATTTAGGAAAGGAATCCATGAAGCTCATAAACTTATGACCTGCAGAAGCATCAACCAAACAATGAATCGAGGGTAAAGGGAAGCTGTCTTAGGGCACGCTTTATTGAGGTTGGTGAAATCAATACACATCCTCCATTTATCTTTACCTTTTTCACTATAACCATGCTCGAGACCCAATTTGGATACTCAAATTCCTTGATAAAACCTGTCGCTAACAATTTGACTACCTCTTGCCTCACAACTTCCACCACCTGCAGAGTGAACTTTCTTTTCTTTTACTTAATAGGCTTGGCTTTAGGGAGTATATTTAGCATGTGGACAATTACCTGCAGGTCAATCCCTAGCATAACTATTGCTAACTAGGCAAAAACGTCAGAGTTCACTTTTAAACACTGAACAAAACTGTCATTTTCCTCAAGTAACAATGCTGATAAAATTTTAATTATCCTTTGTTCATCATTGTAAAATAGCTGTAAAGTCTTTGAATGCTCTACTGCTTCAAGTTTTTTACTTCTCTCTTCATCCCTCATATCTAGGCTATCCAAGTCTAAGGTTTGGCTAACTAGCTCTATGCCCTGTGAACTTTGCCCCCAGCTGTGTGCTTCGTGCCTACTTTACAGATAACATGTGACATCGTCTCGCTGTTCAATGGTCAGATCACGTAAACCTAATCCTTATCCTTGTCGAAAATTTTTTCTTCATACAAAATATAGCCACCACCATATTCGTTGTTCTCATGATCTGGTGTCCGAAGATGACATGTACGCCATAAGATTTCCACAATAAAAAACTGGACATATTCTATAATTGAATGCTCACCATCTCCCAAGGAGACTGGCAAAGTAATAGAAACCTTCACCTCAACTATGTGGTTTACGAAATCATACAATGGGCTGGCCTTGGACAAGACCTGTTCATTAAAGCCCATTTTCTAATAAGCCTCCCAAGTCAGAACCTTCACCGCACTTCCACTGTTAACCAATATCCTTCACACCTCGAAACCTATGATTGTTACAGTTACTACCATCAGATCATTACCTTCTTCGTGACACACTAGCTCATCATCTTTATTACCAAATTCAATACTTCACTTTTCTTGTTGACATTGCCTCTTAAACAGATTTACTGACAAAACAGTCATCATATGGGCTTTCCTATTCGTATTGGAACTTATTTAGTCCTCATCTGCACCTACAATCACATGGATGATACCCCTGACCTTCTGCTTACCTCTGAGATTGCCATGCGAATTCTGAACCTATTGAGAAGTACCTTATCCACAAACTCAGTGAGCTCACCATTTCTTACTGCTTCTTTAATAGCATCCTTTAACATAAAAAAATCTTTAGTTTTTTGCTAAACATTATTATAGAAAGCACATTTATCCCTAGAACTTGACCTTTTGGAATTCTACCTCATAGGAGATGGCTTAGGTAGAATGCCTAAAATCTTTACTTGGTGTATGCATAAGTAGCATTCAATGAAGTGTATGCCTAAAATCTCATTGTTTGCTTAGGCTGATACCTTTGAGGACCCCTTGGAGAATTTCCCAGTGCCTACGATCTTTGTTGCTTGTCACCTTGGGCACGTAAAGCCTGGTTAAGTGGCCTTGGCCTACTATGAGCTCCTTTTATCTTCTTGAATTGTCTACCTTCTCCTTGAAATGTACCATGCATCGCTCTCTTAATCTCTTCTGCCTCTGCGAACTTGTGAGCACTTTCATACAAGTTTGCCAGACTCTAGGGCTTGTTGTCGATAAAGGAGTACTACATATTTTTATTTTGCACTTCCATGATGAATGCATCAATAGCCTACTGGTTCTCAAAGTCCTTCGTATTCAGTGTTGTCCTATGAAACCGTTTCACGTAATCTTAGAGAAACTCTGCTTCTCTCTGCTTTGGAGACATTAGTCTCATAGGTGTACTCATTATCATTCTATTAGCCTTGAACTTTCCCAGAAACATCTGAACCAATTGGGAAAAACTTCAGATGGAGCCTTAAGTAAGAGACAAGTATCAATCCTTCAAACTTCCCTTAAGCGTTATGGAAAAAGTTTTACATTTCACAGGGTTCGAAGCTTCCAACCCATTCATATAGTTCTTATATTGCATCAGGTGGGCTCATGGGTCTTTCCTACCCATAAACATATTTTTTGGAACCTTAGAGCCTCGTGGTAGACTTATTATTGCTATCTCCAAAACCAACGGATTGTTAGAATAGAAAAACCTCGCTAGACTCAAAGTGTAATTCCCAAACGTCTTGCCATAATGCATCCATCTCGTTCTGTCATTCTTTCGCATACAAGCTTGGACTTTCTTCCTACATGGTCATGTTATTGTGAAAATCATAATTTTTATAGTATACCTTACTTTTAAGTTCTTTGTTCTACTTTATTAACTCCGACTGAAAAGTCTGATGCTGCTCAAATTGTGCATTATGTGCAGCCATATGTTCCATCATCAACTTCATATGTTCCTGAAGAGTAAGAAACTGTTGCGGCAATGCTTCTTGGTTAGAAAGAAGTGGTAGCCCTCAACCAAAAAAAAGGTTTAAGTCAAATAGGCTTGAAGCTCCCAAGTGAGTCACATTACCCTGGTTTTTCGGCCGGTCATCAAACATCAGGTAAACAAGTCCATTTCAGTAGGTTGGCTACTGGAATCAGGTGCTCCAGCTTGTCTTGATGAAAGATCAAAGGGGGAATTCTGATTTGGGTGAGCCTTTATAACTTTTGGTGATTTTTCTCAAACTTAAAGAAATCCATTAGTCAGAAGTATGTCCACGCTCACCGTACCAATTGTTGAGTATTTTTCCATTGTGTCTCATTGAATGGGACAATCAAATATTTATATACATGATTACTGTTCATGAAATTGACGTTCTTAGTAGGCTATATCCATTCTAGACACGTGTACTATTCTGGTCTACCTGCTGGACTTCGTAGCTCTCACATGTGAACTCCTTGGGTATATGTGAACTAGAACGGTGAACTCCCATTGCAAGCCCTCATTGGTATATGCAAACTAAGATAGTGAACTCCCATTGTATGCCTCCACTGTAAGGTCTGCACGCATCCATCTGGTAAGGCCCAATCGGGTCGCGGGTAGGCAACCCAAACTTTGTCTGGGTTTCGAGTTGGTGATCATAAATAAATAACAAAACCCAAAGCTAATCACCCATTTCTCTAATACCAAAACCTTCTGGATTTTGGAAACCCAAGGAAAATTTGTAAAAAAAAAAATCCAAAGTCAGGCATCAAAGAAATAGAGGGAATTCAAATTTGGCTTTTGAAAAATATGCAAAACAAAAAAGGATCCAAATTAGGCCATTGAAACCGAAGGAAAATCTACCCAAAAAACCAAGAAGAGAAGCATACGTGAGTTCTCAATTTTCATAGATTTGAAGCGGTTCGGGATTTTTTTTTCAAAGATCTCAATGGTTGAAGTGTTGGTCTTAGTAGAAAGAAGCCTTGATTTGATTTTCAAGATAATCTAACAACTAGATATGGAGATCGAAAATGGTAAGGTCGAAATTTCTATCTTCAATTCATAGAGCTTAGAATGTTTTTCGGTGAAACAAAAGCTAGACCTGATCTAAGGAGGTCCAAAATTACTACTAGTGAAGGTTAAGGTTCACCAGCCATCAAAGACGGTAACTAACACAATGGTCGGTACAACGATTTGTTGTTGAATTTCATTGTTTTATGAGATAATTTTAGAGAGGGAAAGAGAAAATCGGTAATTCATTTATTTACAAAGATTTTTAGAATTTTCGAATGTGTTTTTATTGAAAAATTAAATTTTTAAATAATTTTGAAATTTGATTTCTAAGCATTAAGATTAAATTAACATGTAAAATTAAAAGTTTATTTTTTTAGAATTAGGATTAATTTGATATCATCTATAAACATTGGAGGTTAAATTTATTATTATGACAAAAAAGTCACGTCACCATTTCGTTAATAAATTAACAGATGAGTGACCAAAATATCAAATGTTGATAATATTAGTAACTAAAATATAATTTCTTTAAACTTGGGTGACTACAACATAAACACACTAAAAGTTGAATGGCCACCAATGTAATTTACCCTTAATAAAAAGGATAACCCATTATTATACTCTCATTTGGGTTAGACATATGGCACTTCTAGAAGGTACCGGATGGATGCCTAAAGACGGGTTCTCTACCTCTCGTTAGTTAGTCTGCCGTCGACCGCTCAACCTCTAAAACTAATCACTTGATGTGAGATTATCAGTTGATAGAGGGAACGTCTCCTTTCATCAGGCTCTTCATTTACCACGGCCTGGCCACTGGTTTCAAAGAATGAACACGTTCTTTAGAGCTCACCGAGGCTCGCATAACGACCTCAAACTCCCTCAAAAGAAATAATAGAATGGGCCCTACCTTGCACATTATCACATACTCAATGATGACAACCTTTTTGTAACAACTTGTCACGTTGTCACTACCAGACAAGAGGACCTATCTTATAAATACTCTTCAAGACGATGAAAAAAATAATATTATTCCTCATTAGTAACCTTGAGCATTTACTCTTTGCCTTCCTCACTTTCACAGCAATCTTCTTCCTCTGATACTTTTTCTTTTTTCCACCTATTTAAATGAATCAAACTCTTTTATATTACCATTTTTTCTTCCCTAACTTATTCCTTATAGAGACTTGTATGAACAACCGTAAAATTATACATAAATTTTGTATTGAAATGTAAATTTTGATTTCATTTAATTGCTTATATTAATTTTAATATTGATTTAATTCTCTACATGAAAGTATAACTTTAATTTGATGTTTGTATATATTTAAAAGAAAAGGAATTCTAACTACTTTGATATGGGGTAAACCTAAATTATTCTTAAATCTAAAATGACATCATCTTGGTGGCTATTTATGAAAGTTAGATTAAAATAAAATTATAGTTCATAGAATTATATAAAATTAAAATTTAATATAATATTTATAATTAAAGATTGATTTGGTGTCGTCTATCGTTGAATCTTCATTTAGTTTGTAAAATTATTAAAAATTATTCTTTTTATTAAATAACAAGTATTATTGTGAGAGTACCTTTTTCATATTATAGGCTGAATCTTAAATAAAGCACATGATAAGATAAGATTTGAACCTAAAATACCACAATGTTTAATATTTTAACTTTCAACTAAAACCTTATTTGTTTATTATCTTAACTTTTTTATAAATATATTTGTTACATTTTTTCATCATAGTGCCATAACCTAATCTATGTCCCTAATATTAAACCCTTTATTGAGTTGGTGTACAAGTTTCTTGGAATAAACTCAATTAAATAGTGATGAAAATACCATTACTTTACAAAGTAGATTATATTATTTTAAGGGTGTTTTGGCATTTCATATCTTTTATATAAAAAATAGAAATATAAATACACAAAATGGAATTTGAACCTAAGTTATTATTATTATTATTATTATTATTATAGTTTTTAACATTTATATTTTACTATTCAACCAAAACTTCATTTGTTAATTGTAGTAGTTTTTTTATAAATATATGCATTACATAATTCAATTTTTCACCGACATCATGGGCATATCATAACCTATTTTATATTAAAGCAGATGATTGATTTTGTGTCACGAGCCAACTTAATACCAACTTAGTTGGGAAAGTATTAAAAATACTCTTTTATAAGCAAAGTAAGTTATATTTAATATGAAGGTATTTTTTCTTTTTATTTTTATATAAAATCAGTAAAAACACAATCATAAAATGATTTGAACTCACGAGACAATGAATTTTAAAACTTAAACATTTCAATCAAAAATTTATTTAATTTTTATGTAAACTTTAATAAAAGATTTGTTGGATAAATTTTTTCACCCACATTATGAGTATACCATAATCTAATATTAAATTAAAATTCTTATTTATATTTATTATAAAATCAATATTTGATTAAGGTAATGTAACGGATTAATTGAAAAAAATTAATATACTCTCTCTTTTAAATGATAATTAATATTATTATTTAATGTGTTTATGTTTTATACTTTTATATAAATTTTAAATAAAAACACATTTAATAAAATTCATATAAAATATTTTTTACTCGCATTCTAGATGTAACATAACCTAATATAATGAATTCCCCATAATATTTTGCACGTGTGGTTCGGAGTTACACATTTATTTAATAGTGAGTTTAGACACATTCCTTTGCTTACAAAATCGTGCGCGTTGCTTTTGTTGTTTTTCTCGTTTTATCACATTCCGGCACGTGTAGCAACACGAAGGGAGATTATATTAAATTATTTAATTAATTAAAGTAGACTGCAGATTTCGCCCATTGTCTGCACTCTTTGAGTGTTCAAGGTTATGGTTGAGTTGACCTAGCTAGACCCTACTATTACCTTTTTCTTTCCTTTGTTTTACCCTCCATGAAGTACTTGAGAAGAAGAGAAATGGCCTAATGTAGGGGCCAATTCGGGAATTTCTTATTAGAGATTAGAATGAAATATTATTAAATTCGAGTAAAATAATGAAGTGGGAACCACATGAGACACAGTGCGGTGAAAGTGTTTTTAGTATAAGGATTGATCGGATTTTTCATTATTAAATAAATAAACCTAATCTTTATAATCAAATAATACATTTATTGATTATAAAAAAAAAGAAAATAAATCACACGACTTTTAAAATATTGACTTCATTATAAATGAAGTTTAATTATGACAGAGAAATATTTAGGCTCGACCCCACAATTCGTAAGTATGATGTGTATATTTATCATAGGTGAATTTTACTCGATTCCATCTGGATTTAATTTAATTTTTATTTATTATGTTTTGTATTGATTAAATTTTATCTTGTGGTTGGTTAAACATATAGGTGTAATTATATTAGTGATATTAATTTAGTATTTTGAATTCACTTTATTAAAATCTAACCTTGTTTTATAAATAAATTCATTTTAGTAATTAAAACCAAAAGATTCTATAATTAAAACTATTTCCATTCACTTAAAACTTAATATTAAAATGAATAATTTGAAGTAAATTAAATTAGAATCGCATAAAACTAAAAGAAGAAACTAGAGATGAATAGTTAAACAAGTTAAATATGGACACCTGTTGGGCAACATCACCCTGAATGTTGGGAACAACAAATGATTTCTCGGGCATCTCCATCCCCATTAGTCAAAGCACTCAACCAAAAAAAACAACATTCCAATTAGATAGTCAAACAAAAAAGCTTATATGTAATGACACCACAACCTTAAATGGTGCCTTTTTTTTTTTTTTGTTTAAAGAAAGCAAGAAAGCTGGAACAATGCAAGATGAAAGATAAAAAACCTAGTCGTTTTCAAGAGATACCACATCATGTGAAACCCAAATTTTATAGTATTTGACTTGTAATTAAAGCACAAATCACGACTGACATGAATCCACGTTCCAATTTGGACTGTGAAAAAGGTCCAAATTCCGGCACTTGATTAACCCATCTTTGTGCTGCCATTTAAACTCCTTTTAAGAATAATTTATCTTGTTAGCTAACGATTGGTAAAAATTGAATATATGAACGTCAATGCAATTACAAACATAATTACCATTTAATTAATGAGTTTGGAGGGATAATTTTCTTTTTTCCTTTTAGTGCTACCTTTAATCTTTTGTCTAATTAAAGCTAGACAATAAATGCTAAAATTATCTTACATGTTCTTTGACTTTGGAATTTAAGTCAAAATATCCGTAAAAAGATTATAGGTTAATGGCTCAACTAGATTGGATCACATGAGTTGACCATAGAAGGATAATAGTCAAAAGCCTCAATGGAACATTTTTCTTTCTTTCTTTATCTTGGGTTCTGTCTTTTGCATTATTTCCTCTCTCTTTTTTTTTATTTAATTTTTTTTTGGTAAACTACACCTAAGATCATTTACTTATTAGTAAGTTTACATTTTAGTCATTGAACTTTAAAAAGTTACAAAATGGTTTATTGAAGTCACTAGGTTCTTAAGTTCCTTTTAAGAAAAATTTAATTAGCAGGTTTTAATTGACGATTTGACGATTGGTATAGTGAATTAGTACTCATCAACAAGTAAAAAAATATATCTTAGATCCAAGTCGATCTGACGATTAGTGTCAGAGAACAAAAAAGAAACGATTTTAATAGTCTAGTAGCTTAAATGATTTTGTAACTTTTCGAAATTAAATAATTGAAATGTAAACTTTCTAATAGGTCAATGACTTAGGTATAATTTATCCAAATTCTATATATATATATTTGTTTGCGTTATTGTCACTTGTATCTTTTAATGTTCCATATAAGTAGCCGTATATATTTCTTTTTCAGTTCTTACTTCAAAAAGAAAAGAAATTGTTTATTTTTTGTCAAATCTCAATGCAACGTGCAAATTAAGATTAAGCGGTCAACAAAGCAGAAACAAATAATTATTAGAGTACATATGCTTTAAACAATTTATAGAACTCAAACGGCAAAAAAGCAAAACCGACTTAATTTTTTATTAATTAATTAAAGAGAAAATTATATTAATAGGGCATCCAAATCTCATACTACATTATCATAATCTTTATGTTATGCTAATTATGTACTTACTAAGAAGAGCTAAGTTATATTCATAAAATGAGAAAATTAAAATAAAATAAAATAAGACAATGGTACCTATAACCACTTTGGGTTACTTTATATTTGTTTGTGTGTATATATATTCAAAAGAAATTATAAATAATTCTTCCTCGATTATTTACTTATTTTTATATCTTGTAATTATTTAATTTTATTTTGTATTTGGACTAAAAAGTTTTTGTTTTTAAAACAATCATCACCCTTGTCTTTTAACTATTACCTCTTTAAATTCAATTAAAAGTTTAAATTAATGTTTTTATAATTAAATTACTGGTCGAACCAATTAGAAAAGCAATACGTCAATCTGATTGATTCGACTAAAAAATCATTAAAAAAAATATAATTCAACCATCGGTTCAATCATTTTTAACATGTTCAGCTGGTTCGTATCGATTTATGGTTCGATATCACTTTCCAAATGGATGTCTTAACCAATTCTTAGTTCAAATATCATTAGCTTAAATAATAATGTGTATATATCCACGTGTATCCATATTTGTTCAACTATCTTGTCAAAACAAACTTGTAGATTGTGTTTGTTCAAGAACTATGTAATTGATAAGCTAGAGGAGTCCTTCTCTTTGTGGTACATGTTAAACATTGGTGGTGGCGCATGTAAACCAACTATAGGTATGGCCGCTTGTAGAGAAGTTATACATGATTGGAATGAGAAATGGATTGTTGGATTTTCTAGATTCATTGGTTTCTATTCAGCATTAAAAGCGGAACTTTGAGTTGTTATTGAAGACATTAGGCTTGCATGGTGGAGTGAAAAGAGAAGAGTTATTCTTGAATTGGATAATATTGAAGTTGTTAATATGTTGAACAATAGTACTAAGGTTGGGGATCATAACTTGATTCGGAAGCTCGTCTATACATGAAGAAGGAATGGAGGTGATTATACAACACGTCTATAGGGAAGACAATAACCTTGCTAATGGTTTGGGGTTAACCGTTGTAATGTTTCGTCTTTTACGCTCCATCTGATGCGGTTTTTGACTTATTATATATTGATGCTCATGATTTTGTAACACCAAAAATGGTCTCCACTTAATGTTTGTCTATTTTCTATTTGATAAAGAAAAAAACAAACTTGTAGATTACATATAAATAAATAAATAAATAAATAAATGAAGAAAACAGTAGTTGTACTACAAACATTGAAAAAATTGTACAAAATCATGAAATGAAAGATTGCCAAAAACACACAGTAAAACAGTGAAGAGGAGGAAAAACGTTGAACTCAAAACAGTGAAGGCAGATATACATTAATTAATACTAAACTAATACAATATTTATTGGGGTGAGGTGAGAGATGGAAAAGAGACCTAAAAGAAAAAGGATTAATTTGCATTGGGTCAAAAGTGGGAAAGATTGTACAATTATGATAGCCATTTTTGGGCGAAAAAGGTTGTCTTTTTTTCTCAGCATATTATTCCAGGAGACAAAAGGGGAAGTACTGCAATAACTTGGAAATTGGAAAGTGTGTTGTCCATCCCTAAATCAAAATCAAAATTCCTATTATCTTCTTCGCCCTTTAGACCTACCCCCAGGATATGTTCTAGTGGGAGTATATTTTCTTATTTAATATCACATTTCTTTAACTATGCTTCCACCAAATTCATATGCTTTCCTTTGGCTTTTTTAAAACATCTTTGCCTATTTTAGCCAACTATTTTCAACTCTAATTTGGGATTTGCATCATTAACTTACATTAACTATAGAACAACTTCTTAAAAACTCTTTTATTTGATTCTCTCTCTCCATATATATATATATAAATGTATTTTTTCTCTAGTCTTTCGAACTAAGTTCGAATACTAAAATCATTATTGTTGAGAGAATAAAATTAAACTTAAATATTAAAACAAATGAAAACATCTCACAATTTATATATTAAGTATATTTCTATACAAGTAATAAAGAGATTCAACGATAAAATATATAGGAAGCAAGATCAATGTTCAAACTCTATATACTTCATTCTCTCTTCCCAACAATTTTAATTGTACCAAAAGAAAAAAAAAACTAGGTTTGAGGTCATTAAATCAAATAATATTGATTTAGATGAGAAATTAATAAAAAATTTTATATCACATTAAATACAAATTAAAAGATATGACATTCAATATAAAATTTTTAAATTTTTAAAGAATTTTCCATAAATTAATGAAAATAAAAATTACCCTACAATTTTATAGTTAAGTAATTTTTGTTTCATCTACTATTTCTCATTTTTTTGTCGGACAAAATTAATATCACAAGATAAAAAATCATATGAAAAATCAATAATATGTTGTTAAAATTATGTTAATAATTTTTTTTTTGGAAAAGAAAAAAACACACCTTTGTTTTCTTTTCACCCTCAAGTTATTCCATATTGTTCTCTCTTATATTTCGGTCCCACTTTTCAAGTTTAGCAACATTTATTCAACAATTAAATATTTTTGTTTTGTGTATTTCGTTTATATGTAGTATTATTTATTTATACTTATTTTAAATATTTTATTAAGTTAGTGTCATGGGTTAATTGAACACTAACTCAGTTATATGAAATTATTATAACATTCTTTCATTTACAAATTAAGTTAAGAGTAAACTATACTATTAGTCATTAAATTGAGAGTAAGTTTTCGTTTTGGTCACTTAATTAAAAGAATTACAATTTGGTCACTAACTATTCAAAAGTTTTCATTTAAATCATTGGATTGTTAAAACCAATGCTATATGGCTTTCTTTGTTCACATTGCCTACACCAATTGAAAGTTCTCTTTCTCCTTCTCTTCTACAAATCAATATTTTTTTCATGAAACAACTTTTGAGGTCACGAATCTGCAAATCAAAATTCAACTGCTCTTTTCTTAGAACTCTGACATTGACAGTCAAATCAAATTAGATCTAAGGTATGTTTAAAAATAGAATGTCGATAACGGCAAGAAAAGAGAGAAAAATAGAACACACAGACTTTATATGGAAACCCTTTCAGGAAAAAATCATAGGCAGAGGAGAAGAAAATTCACTATGTTGAATTTGAATGATTACAAGGAGTATAGATTGTGTCTATTTAAGGTTTAAAAAATATTATTCTAATCAACATCTAATAGAAGTAATGCAATAACGTTGAAACACGTTATTCAAATTAACATCAAACAGAGGAAGTGAACTTCTATATGGATTCTTCTTGTGCAGCATGTTCCGTATTATATTTTAATAAGAATTTGGATCACGACTCTAATAATATATTTTTCTAGTCATCGCTTCGAGCTCGCTGGTGGAACTTTTTTTTTCTAAAAAAAAAACTTAACAGCCTAGCTACTTTGATAAAAAAACTTTTGAATAGTTTACTAACTTAAATGAAAACTTTCAAATAGTTCAATGACCAAATTATAACTTTTTTTAATTAAGCGACCAATAAAATTTTGATCATAACGACATTTGAATCCAAAACACTATGCATGAACAATTAACGTTATCAGGGTAACCAAGGCATCTAGTGATTTTTATGTAAATTTTTAATAAATATATTTGTTACATATTATTTTCCACCTGCATCATGGGTGTGCCATAAAGCTAGTATATATACACGTATTATAAAGTTGTTGACTAAATTGGTATCATAGGTTAACCGGGTACTAACTTAGTTGGGAAGAGACTGATATCCCTTTTTTAAATCATAAATAGTATTATTGAGATGATGCTTTTATCTTTTTATACTTTTATGTAATCTTTAAATAAAATAACTAAAAACATCATTTTCAATGATCAAACAGGCATTTAATAAAATTTATATACAAGTTATTTACTATCCCACCAATAATCTTTATTGAATAAAATATTTATTTGCTTGTACTATATATTAAGGGGTTGACTGAGTTGGTGTCACCCATCAATTGGGTCCCAACGCAGTCTTAAAGTTACCAAAAGCTTGTAATTTTTGTAAAGCAATGTATAGTTTTTTGTAGGGTAACTTTATCTTTTCAAGTAAGTGCTAGAAAAATACTTGAATATAATGAGATTCAAACCCAAAATCATTATGATATTTAACATCTCAACTTTATCATTTCAACTAAAGCTATATTTAAATGGTGTGGTATGCCATAATCTAGTGTATCTATTATTTCAAGTGGTTTATCGAGTGATATTAAGAGTTAACGGGTACTAAGTTATGAAATTATTAAAATATACCATCTTATATAAATTATGCTATATTTTTATGATCGTGTTTTTGTATTTTCCAATATGATAAATTAATTAAAATTTGATCATAATGAGATTTGAAGTTTTATAACCAAAGCATATATTGATTTTATATAAATTTTAATAAATATATTTGTTACATTTTTTACCCACATTGTGGGTGTGCCATAAATCTAGAATATTGTATCTATCTATGTGTAATATACTATAGTTAAAAGGCGATTGATTCACTTATCAACTAGGTCTCGATTTAGTTAAATAATTACGAAGAAACATTATTAGGAGGATTTTTTTTAATTTTATATTATGTAAAATTTTGAAAACTATGCTTGATGTGATTCGAACCCAAAGAATCATTACTTTAATATCTTAGCCATATCATTCCAGCAAAAGTCTTATTTGTTTTTAACATTAATTTTAATAAATATATTTGTTATATGATTTTTTTCATTTGCATTGTGGGTGTGACATAATTTAATTATATTATTATAATATATTTGATTGAGTTGGTATAACCCATTAACCTAGTCCCAACTCATTTGTAAAATTACCAAAAGTTCATTCATTTTACAAAATAATAAATATATTATTTTAAAAGTATTTATGTCTATATATTTTGATAAATCTATAAAAATTATAATGCTATTTGAAGCCAAAACATCATAGTGTTCATCATTTCCATATTTAATTTTTATATTAATTTTAATAAATTTATTACATAATTTGTTTCACGTACCACAAATTAATATACATAATAAGTGTGTTTGGATAAAGAGTTAGTGGTGGATAAAGTGAAAGATTGTGAGGCTGGGCTTCCCTTGTTAGGCTTCCAACTTCCCACATGGGTTTGGATGATTGGATTAAACACATTCCAGCCCACCAAAAAAAAGTAATTTAAAACGTACACCCTGCACCCTTTTTCTTTATGGAAAAGACAAAGGTTATTTTCATTCAATTATTCTTAGATATTTTTTGGAATTTTAAAGGAGAAAAAGAAATCCCCAGACTTGAACCAAGAATCCATGTGATGTGAAAGGCAAACAGGTGCAAACCCCTGTATAAAGGTGACAAAGGCTTGCTCTTTAAAAGCAATGAAAGCCAACGTTTTTTCCACATCACCGATTTGATGGTTTAAAGTAAGAAATTATGATGACAAGTTGAGCATGGTTTTACCATAAAAATCCTCCACCACCCCCACCACCACCACCCCCTTGGTGGAAGAAATTCCAAAACATTTCTCTTTTGTGTTGAAGAGGGTTGTTAAGTTTTCATTGGATGAGTTTGAAACTAATTCCCCCATCACCACTTAAACCACCCTTATCCTCAATATTAATGCCCATTCATTTTGGCTCTAGTTTTGCTCAAATGCTGCATTTCTGAGAGGTTTTCTTTTTTGCATAAAATCTATGAGTATAGTATCCTGGGGAGGTTCAACTGCAAAGCCATCAACTGAAAACATATTGTTAACCACTCCTACAATGACACGACTTGCTACCTTTTACTTAATGGAAATCAATGTTTTTGGAATTAGATTCACAGTCAAACAAACTGGTTTCATCGGTCCAATAATTAAAATAATTTAGTTCTTGAAAACATAAAGGTTTAATGCATAATTTAGTCCTTCAAGTATATCATTTTTTCCACTTGGGTCCTTAAAAGTTTTTTCTGTCCATTTTAATCCCTAAAATTGTCAGATATTTTCAGTTCAATCCTTTGAACGTTTAAAAACAAAGAAATTACAATATCCAACCAATCATATACTATCACGTATCATATAATGATATCATGTAAAAAATTGATGGTTCACCATAACTCAAATCTTGTCTTCATTTCTAAAGGTACTTTTAGGAAAGGACAAATATATTAAGCTGCTATCATATCTATTTTTTTAATTTACTCAAATATTTCATTCAATTATTTTCATGATCTGTAAATCTAGGTTTTGGGTTTTCTCATTTTTATTTCAAATGAAAATTATCATCTTTTTTTATATTTAATTTTTATATTTCGTTTTCTGTGAATTAAATGCATATTTTACTTTCAACTTTAGATTCTATTCACCCCGTTAGTTTATTTGCTTGAAATTTGTTATGAAATAAATAATAAAGAGGGTAAAGAAACAAGAAAATAGGACTATAAAAGAGAGCGTATTTTATTGATCAATAGAGATGTTTATAATGTTTCTATATTTATAAGCATAAGAAGTATACAATATATAAAACTTCACTTCTAATAAACTTTAGAGTTCTAATGTATATCAAACTTATCTTAATCTTGATGGACATCCACTTAATAATAAAATATTCATAACACTCTCCTCCATTAGTAGATAATGTGACTCATTAAAACCTTACTAAGATAAAAACTCAATGAGAAAAAATTCATAGTGAAGGAAAAAGAGTACATATATATTTATAATACGCATAACATATTGCCTAATTAAAACCTTACCAAGAAAATTCAATTGGACAAAACATCGGTTAAGTGAAAAATGTACAATGCATATTTACTTTCTTTCATAATGACATCATATGATATCTCAAATTCTATATATTCAATTTTGAATGATAGCTTTTCAAATGATCACTTGAACATATTTGCTAAATATTTATATCATCATTCTTTCAAAAGTTATGAGAAAAAATTAAGAAAAATATATTTTGGTCTATTTGTCAACAATAATAATAGCAAAATTTGATCATGATCATTCTATTCTAATACATATGTTCAAATCTATTCATATAAATATTTAGACAAATATATTGAACAATTTCCTAAAATTTCTACATGTTTTCAACATTCTAAATCCTTCAAGGATTTTAATATAAACTTCCATTATATATAGTGATTCATATAAAGATTGTAACGATAATCATAAAATGCATGTCAAACATTTCATGAATTGTCGAATAATAATATATCCAAATGTTATTCCATCCACAATAAAATAATATTATATTTTTCATAATCAATGCTAAGACTTAACGAAAAATTTTATTTTTCTTATTCTGTTTTTACAAAACTACGCATTTGTACCGCCACTAGCTTTATACCTTTAGAAGTTTGGACGATTGGTCCAAAAAATTCCCAAATTTAATTATACTTTCATTGTGTCTTTTCATTTTGGCTAATCTATTCCATGTCTATAATTCTCAACAAATTTCTTCAAGATTCTCATTTTCTTTCATTATTTCAATAATAAATTTGCACAAAACCGTTGTCGACAACTTTTCATTCTTATGGTTCCATAATTTCTTGTATTAACATAATTTATCGCGATTTCCTTATTTTCATTATTTCTATCGTCAACTTTAGGTACTTGAATCTCTTCTAAACTTTTAATAATTAGTTAATGTCTTGGGTCTCTTCAGGAGCACTTGCCTCCAATATATGACCATTTAGATTTATAAATTTTACGAGAATTTTCATCCTTGGAACCAATTCTACCATTCTTCAAGCATGCATTACTTTTATTTATTCTAACAAATTGTCCTACTTGCAGAGGCGAAGCTCGGAGGCTAGCAGGGACCCTGCCCCCCCTAAAATGAAAAAGTCTTTTTAAAAAATTTAAATTAATAAAGGTAAAATTATACTTTGGCCCCCCTAAAATTATAAAAATTCAATTTAATCCTTTAAAAATTATAAAGATATAGATTATAAAAAATTAAAATTTCATTCGCCCCCTAAAAATTGTTCTCGCTTACCGCCTACTAGGACTTTGACACATCAATTGATATATAAGATTTAATTATTCTTATTAGGCCAATAAATACATTTGACAGTTAATTTACAATAAAATGAATTATTTTTGAACTTTTGATTCAAATTCCTTTTTATGAGAATCTAAATAATGATAATTTATCTAAGTAATTATTTTATCTAACTATTATTTCTCTCCCTTAATGTTGGGAAAACTATCAAATCAAAATACAAGTCATGTCATAATTGAATTTCCAATCCTTTTAAAGAAATCTAATAATACAAGGAGATTCATAATTAATATATATTCCCAACATTCTTTGAATACCCATTTCGTGCATTGTGGTGGAGCAACTTAAACATAAATTGCACATTCAAAAATTCTAAAATGGATTGTATTTGACTCTTAACCAAAAGCTAATTGTAATGAGGATATTTATTAAAATTTATTGGCATGATGTGTACAAGTGCCTATTTATATAAAATATTATACCCTTATACATGTATACAAAAAGTTTTATTCTCAAAAGTAATGGTTTAGCTACTAACCAGAAGCATTTAATTAATGATTTTGCTAAACCAATTTATACAGAAAAGCATCAAGCTTTGTGATAGGTATCCGCATTAACAATCTAGGATATAATAATATTTTAAAGCTTAAGAAATAAACTCATCAACATTAGCAAGAATTGTCTCGATTGCATAATTTGAAAATTTTATTCTTAAGCAAATATTAAACAAATAATCTTGCAAACTACAGGTTACAAGTTGATAATTCATATGTGATTAACTTGCAAATACATATATTAAAATTATATCAACACATCCAGTTTCTGGATAAATGGACTCATATTTCTTTCAAAAATGCAAGAGATTCAATCTCAACTTTTTCTAGTAAGGTTTAATAAATCTTCTTTAAGAACAAACAACACTTGATAAATGAAGAATCTTCAAGTTCTTTAATAGATATCCATGTAAATTCTTATATTGTCACATTGTTATTGATCAGGATGGTCTAACAAAATATGCCAACTAATTAGTATATTTGGACTAGTGAACTTCTGGTTTACTATGCCCTTGATTCAACGATACTAATTTAAACTTTTGGTTTATCATATCATATGATTTAGCCATACTAATATATACATCGTATCAACTAGAGAAAAAGACGATCTTTTCCAATACACAATTCTTACTCAATATAATAGATTGAATTAATCGTCTTATCATTCATAGTCTCAATATGATATCCATTACAACATATATTCTTTTAAAAACAAAACAATTTATTTGAAATTGACTAAAACATAGTGTATTAATTATCGCTTTATATCTTCGGATAACAATGTATTAACTCTTTTGGAACCTTAAATTAATTTTGTACTATGAAAGATTAACATGTTCCATTACCACATTGAACATAAGGTAACAATATATTAGCTCTTCTGGAGCCTTAAATTAATTTTGTACAACCAACGATTGGTTCGTTCATTACCAAATAAGAAAAATGCTTCTTATCCCTAAGGGTAGTATGCATTGTTGTATTATGTACGAGACATATGTTTCATTTACTTTAAGAAACATTAATTGAATAATAAAATTTTCATGTGTACGACAGGTACATAACCATCAACTTTTCATAAATTGTCTCTCTTCTTTGAAGAACTCTTATTGTTCTATTATTTATCTCTATATATCCACTTCTAGTGGTGAGAAGAATTATTACTAGTAAGAAATCCAATAACTAATTAATTAGTGTCATAATCCAAAAATAGGATGCAATTCATACTTAATGTTTAGGGGTATGACAATTACGCAACAATGGCGTTTCATATCACATTTATAACATAAGTTATTTTCACTCCTTAAAGGGTTCTTTTGGGTTTCTTGTTCTTCTCTTACTTATATAATTTTTTTTTTCACTTTTGGTGGTGAAAAGAATTATTATGACCATTTCTTTTACGATTATTATAAAGCCCCTTACTATGTCCATATAAAATGTTATGTCTTTACATATTGCTATATTCACTTCAGGGAATGGAGCAAGTTCAATACAACAAACTTTATGATTTTTCATTTAATGGCTTATTATTTAATTCAACCATAAGTAAACATGAAATTAATTCATGATATATTTTAGAAAATTTTTCATGATATCCTTACTATAAAAGCGCATTTGAAGCATGAAAAGTTTAAAACTTTTTCTAACAACTTCTCATTAATAATATTATTCTCACATAATTTTAATTAAGAAAATACAATAGATACTACAGAGTTACATTCACTCAAAGTTTTAAAATCTTGCAATTTTAGATGCATCCAATCTTAACGAACTTTAGATAAAATTATTATATTCGATGGTCATATCTTTCTTTTAAGTTATTCTACAATTCAAGTGGGTATTTTATAGTGAAATATTCTACTTTCAATTCTTCATGAGGATGATGACGAAGGAAGGCGAAAGAGATAATCACAACTAATTTAACAGTCAATCAAGAATTTAAGCATAAGTATCACGCATTTAATATTAAAATATTTTTCTATCATTCTCAAAATCAAAACAGATAGATATTCATAGCAAGAGTTGTAACACCCCTAACCTGTATTCGTTATCGGAACAGGGTTACGAGGTATTACTGAACTTATACCCTAGCATTCGTATAAAACCAAGTCAAAAATTTTCATTCTAAATTAAAATTTTTCAAATTTTATGTTAAAGTCCCTAATATGGGCCTATGGGGCCCAATACAAGCTTTAGAAATGGTTCGGGACTAAACCAGAAACTTTGGAAATTTTACCTTAAAGATAAAGGCACACCCAGTGTGGCCAGCCCGTGGGGATCCCATGGCAGTGTGGCCAGCCCGTGTGGAATTCTGACTTGCAATTTCTTAAGTATCAAAAGGCGCCACGGCCTCGGCACACGCCCATGTGGCTAGGCCGTGTGGTAAACTGATTTTTCACTATTTTTTAGCCATTTTCACACGATTTTGACATACAACCATGCTTGAAACCCGTGTCCTTCACACAACTAAGACACACGACCGTGTCTTTTGCCCGTGTACTATCCTGACTTCACATTTAAGGATGCAAGGGACACACGGTCATTTCACATGCCCGTGGACCGTGTGTCACACACGGCTTAGACACACGCCCGTGTGTCTAACCATGTGGACAAAAATAAGCCGTTTTAGGCCACTTTTCTCACCTTTTCATCCATTACCTGCACTTAAACACAATTATATACAATTTACAACCAACCAATCAACCAATTTATGCCCATGATATGTATTTTATATTAACACACTACTACTTAATGATTAAACTAAGTTTATACACATATTCCATCCCTTTTACATACTTTAATCATTTATAACTTTACCCAACCAAATACTTATACATGCCATATAAATCAAAAGATAATAACCTAAAAACTACCGGAGAATGTCTGGATAGTGTGATTCTTGGTGATGATTCGATCCTTCGACTCCACGTTAATCTACAAGACATATCAATCACATTCAAGTAAGCTTGTGAAAGCTTAGTAAGTTTATAGGCTTAGAACATAAACTTACCAAATATGCTCAAGCATTCATATATTATACAATTCATTAATTTCTCCTGTCATTCACAAACCAAATCAATTTCACTTAATATTATACACACTTAAACTTCATTCTTTTGAGCCCATTTATCGCTTACCATCTCTTTTCAAATTAAGAAACTATATGGAATTAAGTACTTCGTCTTCATTTTGCCATAGTAAAACTATGGACTTGCACATGATCACTTTCACTTTTCGAAGTCATGGCCCAACCATGGTCTTACACTAGTCATATATCATACCGATGCCATATCCCGGATATGGTCTTACATGGGAGCACTTATCACTTTTCGCCGATGCCATAGCCCAACTATGGTCTTATTCGAATCACTTATCACTTGTTTTCCGATGCCATAGCCCAACTATGGTCTTATACGGATATCACTTATCACTTGTTGCCATGGTCCAACCATGGTCTTTTTCCGTCAATTCATCGTTTAATATTGGACAAAAGTACTCAATCCGATGTTTCATTCAATATGATCATTTCTTCAATTTCGTATTTTTACATTGTTCATGGTTTTATCATAATCATACAATATAACTCATTATAAAATTCATAAGAATAACGATGATCACTAAAATTTAGCTACATGAACTTACCTGGGCTAATTCGCAATAGTTGTAGAAGTTCGAGAAAATTATTCGCCTATTTTCTCCTTTCCACGGTTCACTTCAATTTCTTGATTTGCAGTAAAAATATGAAAAACTAGCTATAAGGTTTCTTCAATGGCTGTTTTTAGCTGAAGAGGATGAAGAAAATTGAAGAAATCTCTAGATTTCCAATTACATCCCATTTTTAACTATTCAATTTTTACTTTTTTTTTTTCCAATTTTACCCATTGATCACACTTAATTTCAATATTTCCTGTACACATATGCTGTCCAACCTAATAATAGGTGTTTAATTGCCTATTTAGTCCTCCTTTATTTATTACTAGAGCTATTTAATCACATTTCACAATTTTGCACTTAATTCGATTTAGTCATTTTTACCCAATTGACTACAGAAACCTTAAAATTTCTTGACCAAACTTTAATACTAACTTACTAACACTCCATAAAAATTTATAAAAATATTTATGGCTCAGTTTAATATTCTGAGGTCTCAATACCTCGTTTTCACATCCAAATTATTTAGTATTTATTATAAAATACTATTCACTATTTCAATCATTTTCCTAACTTCACATCTAACTTATTTTCATTAAATTAATAATATTTTCTACTCATTTGTCAGATTTAGTGATCTCGAATCACTATTCTGACACCACTGAAATTTGGGCCGTTACAAGAGTGGTTCATATCAAATATAATTTTCTTTTTCTCATTCACAATCTTAATGTAACACCCCTAACCCATATCCATCGCCAGAACAGGGTTACGGAGTATTACCGAAGTTTACAGATCAAATACAAATAATTTATATAATTTACTATTCATATCATAAATCAATCATATTCAATAATATTGTCTTTCATATGGGTCCTCGAGGCCCAATTTATGTGTTAGAAACAAGTCGGGGTTAAACCAGGAACTCAGAGAATTTTTCGCGAAATTTGAAAATTTTTCTTAGGTGTAGGGGACACACGGCCATGTGACCAGACTGTGAGGCTCACATGGCCAAGAGACATTCTCATGCTTTAGGCCGTGTGGGCATTCGAAATAAGGGCACATGGCCGTGTCCCAATCTATGTTGAATTTAGGTTGCTTATTGACTTGGGTCACACGACCAAGCTACACCCCCTTGTGCTATGCCATGTGAGCATTTTAATTTACATTAATTAGGTGCCAGGCCGTGTACCACACATGACTGAGACACACGCTCGTGTCTCTGGCCATGCAAAACTACTTGAGCATTCTGTTTCTTAATTTTAAGATGCAGGGGACACACTGTGCTAGGTCGTGCGGCCGTGTGTCACACATGGCTGAGACACGCCCGTGTGGACAAAATAAGACCATTTCCAAGCCTTATTTCTCACCCAAACTTGTCTTCCACCTACATTAACATTTAAAAGCATTTACAAGCTAATTAATAACCCTCAAATCAAGCCAAAACTAAGTTCTATGCATGATATATTATCACATTTAATCAAGTCTCCAACTTACCAAATTTACCATATACTCATTTAAGCATGTTTATACCTAATTTACCAAGCCAACCAATCTAAGCACATACATACCAACATAATATAGTCTCATATATATATATATATATACATCAAAACATGCCATCACTAGCCATTCTAATGGCTAATTACAACCAAAACGTTCATTTATCAACATTAGTCTATTAACATATACATGCTATTATGCCCCAAAGAAAATTTTTCTATTTATACCATAATGAGCCAATGGATAGTGTGATGTATCTCTGACTAGCTTCCAACCTTCATGAGCTTCCAAGTACTATGAAATAGAGGAAATAAAATAAAGTAAGCATTTGATGCTTAGTAAGTTCGTATAACAGGAAATTAACTTACCATTTATTTATATTTAAATTAAGCATGCAAAAATTCATCCAAAGAAACTTTTCAATTAACCTTATCACATATAATCTCAAGAAACTAGTTAGTCATGCATTTCATGTAAACTTCAAGAATCAATGATGAACCTATCATGTAATAATTTTCATATACATAAGCTTTCCACAACATATATCCATATAACATGTGCTTTTCCATAATAATTCATCTCAAGTTCAGTTTATTCCATGTTAGAACTTTACCCGTTGAATTTATTAGAAATATCGATAGATATTCAGGTAGTAAACTTGAAGTGTACAAACTGTAATTCGTCAATTCGTATTCGGGAGTGCTTATTAAAACACATAATCGAGAAGCACACTCTCGAGCAATACAACGGGAAGCTCATGTGAGCCGTATAACGGGAAGCTTATCCGAGCTGTATAACGGGAAACTCATAAGAGCCATATTCCAGAAACTCATGTGAGCAATAACGGGTAGCTCTGAAGAGCCATTAACAGGAAGCTCCGAATAGCTATATATCGAGAAGTTCAAGCGAGCCATATCGGAAAGCTTACAAAGAGTCAAATATCGAGATGCTCATAAGAGCTAAGGTGTGTCCACAACACATGTAGAACTACAACCTATCGGGACACTCTAAAGAGCTATAACGGGTAGCTTGCAAGAACCATATAATGGGAAGCTCGAGAGGAATAATAACGGGACGTTCTTTCGAGCTATGGTGCCCGCAACATATGCAAGACTATAACCAATACGAGAAATCCTGTATCCATCAAATTTCATTTATTCAATTGGGACTTGACGTTTGTCAGGCCTTATCGGTTATAATATTAATTTCATATTCATAGCAACAATACAATCACATACATATACAACATTCAAATCAAATATATAAATATACACAATTTAGTCACATGAACTTACCTTAACAAATGTTTGTGAATTTGAAATCTACTAATCCGACACTTTTTCTTTTACACGATCTAACTTCGTATTTGAGTTATTCGGATCTATACAAGTAAATTTAACTCAATTTAATACAATTCATAATCAATTCAATTCAATTCACATCCTAGTAAAAATTACCATTTTGCCCTATACTTTTTAATTAATGACTATTTCATCCCTAGGCTCAGAAAATAAAATTCATGCAATTTAATCCTTATTCCAAGCCTAACCAATTTTTACATATCACAATAACAGCTCATGTATTTCATAAAATTCAGAATTTTTCCATAAATTTCACATCTTTACAATTTAGTCTCTAAATCACAATTTCATTAAAATTCAGTTTACAAAAGTTGTTTATCTATCAACAACCTTTCATTTTCTACCATAAATTTCAAAATTTCAGCATATTCATCCATGGAAAAATTTTAATACTTTGATAACTTTGCAAATTAATCCCCAAAATAGCTAGATTAGGTTATTACGATCTCGAAAATATAAAAATTATTAAAAACGGGACAAGAATGCTTACCCAATTAAGCTTGCTTGAATTCTTTTCTCTTAGCTAGGGTTTCCATGAATTTAGGGAAGATGATGAAATAAGATGATATTAGTTTATTATCATCTTTAATTATTTTAATTTCCAATTTAGTCATTTTCTTTTTCTAATTTTCCATGGATGAATCATCAAACTTATCTACTAACTCCTCTTAATAGTCTATTTGTCATATAAGGACCTCAAATTTTGAATTTCATAGCTATTTGATCCTTTTAGCTACTAGAATTCAACTTTTGCATTTTATGCAATTTGGTCCTTTTCTCAATTAAACATGAAATCGGTAAAAACTTTCTTAACGAAATTTTTATACGACATTCCTATCATAATGCAAACCATGCAATAATATTAAAATAAATTTCCTTACGGACTCAAATTTATGGTCCCAAAAAAACTGTTTCGATTTCACTGAAAATGGGTTGTTACACTTAATATGAGATCCATTACAGTGAATGCCTCTAGAGGATTCTGCATTAATCCTCACTAATTTTGTTCTTTCATATATTGATATATTAATTCTTCTAGAACGTACAACTAATTTTATACTACCAAATATTACAACAATATTGATTTGTTTTTTTTTTTTTTTGCTGAAGAACAAAAAAGAAAAAGCTAATTAGTTACATCTAAGATACTTGAGAAAAACCTTTTGACTAGTCTAAATCTAACAGATTCCGAACCCTAAGAGAAGGAATATCAAAAAATTGCAAATCCGTTGTAAACGATAGCGCTTCTTTTGCCATGCAATCAGCAACTTCATTTTGTTTTCTGGGGATATAGCGCAGACTCCATGAACTATCCTGAGATAGCATACTCTAAATTCACCTGATTAAAGCAGAGTTCGAGGTGGCAGAATTGTTTCCTTGAATATCACGAATGACATCTAGACTGTCCGAAGAATTATAACACAATCATGGCCTCTTCTTCAAATAAGTTTAAGCCCTTCCAAAATGCCCTAAAGTTCAGCATCAAAGATCGAAAACTTTCCAAGAAATCTGTTAAATCCAAAGAGCCACTGCCCATTCATGTCTCTTTCTATCTATAAGATAAACACTTTCTATCTATAATATTGATTTGTTCTAGTACCAAATAAGATAAACACTTTCTATCTATAAGGATATTGCTACATTATCAAGAAGATATATATATATATATATATATATATATAGACTTAAATACTCATAAATACTGTTTTTTTTAAAAGTACATAAATAGATTGATTTTTGGAAAAATTATGAAAATAGACCGTTTTTACAAAAACATGTCCAATTGGAATCGTTTTCAAGTGAAAGGTAGAAAAATGCTTCCAACTGGATGCGTTTTCAACATATTGACAGAAAAACGCTTCCAGCTAGAAGCACTTTTTGCCACATTAGCAATAAAAGTGGCAGCACCAATATTTTTTCTTATTTCATAGTGCCACCTATTAATGTGGAAATAAAACTTACCAAACAGGTCTTTATATAGACCCAAAGTCCCATTTCCCTTATTTTATTAAACGATATGGGATATAAGATGTGGGATTGTTCTCTCTCCCTTTATTCACAACATCAAATGTGGGAAAATATGTTAGTAAAAGAGTAAGCAATCCCACATTATTTAGGAACAAGCTGCAAATGGATTATGAATTTATATAGACTCATATTTTGTAAGTTTTATTTCCACATTAATAGGTGGCATCATAAAATAAGAAAACATATTGGTGTTACCACTTTTAATGCAGATGTGGTAAAAAGCGCTTCCAGCTGGTAGCGTTTTTCTGTCAATATGCAAAAAATGCCATGTGTTTTCGTAAAATCGACCTATTCACGTAATTTTTTAAAAAGATCGGTATTTATGAGTATTTAAGTCATATTCTTAAAGAATATTAATATAGTTATATTTACCATTTGAAGGGTTATATTGAGGACTCTCATTGTTCTCTTATTTATTATGTTTCCACCTAGGGGCACTTATCACGTCCATAATTATATCCTTAATTTTTTTTATAGTTGCACTCACTTTGAGGAGTGCAACTGATCAAGTAGGATGAATTTCTAAACATCCCAATTTATTCTTTATTTAAAAAGAATCAACATCACAAAAAAAAATGTTTGAGTCGACAATCAAAATATATTTAAACAAAGAACATTTGATAAGGAAAGAATATACACTCAAATATAAAGTAACATGGTATTAATATATTTCTACTAGCATCAGTTGTTTTCAAATATTAAATAAAAAGAATATTATTATACATTTTTATAAACAACCATTTGAAAATAATATATTATGAAGGTTTATTAGGAAAACTTATGAACCCACTAATCCTTAATAATATAACTTAAGAATTCAATTAGATTTAAAACAAATAAATAATAATCATACCTCATTTAAAAAAAAAAATCAAAGTTCCTTACCAATTTAAAATTTGTTCGATAAATTCAATATCAAAAACTAAAATCAAGGTTGAGGTCAAATTTGTTAGCAACGGAATGGTAAAAGGCGGTGAAGGTTATTAGGGAACATGAGTTTGAAACTTGCTTTAGGTAATTTTATTTCTCTAGAGACTATTGGTTTTATATACTACTAGACACAAAATATCCATGTCAATTATGTGGTTGGGTGGTTAAGGAAGAAGAATTAATTTTAAGGGTTGAGTCTTATTGAAATTTTTTGAGAAAACAAAAAATAAAAATAGAAGAGTAAAAAGAACTTATTTTATTGATCAATAAAGATATTTAGAATGTTTCTCTTAGGCATAATGAGTATAGAAGATACAAAACTCTTTTTCTAATAAACATTAGAGTCTTAATATATATCAAACTTATCTTCATCTTGATAGATATTCATTTAATAATAAAATATTCATAAGTAATGTAATATTTTCCGAAATCAATATCAATGTTGAGTTAACGAAGGTTTAATCTAATAATATGTGTATGTTATAAAAATTTACATGTTCATTTTTATGTTAGTTTTGTTTTATTGTCATTTTGATTTTTTTTTTGAAATATGTAACACCCTTTACTCATATTCAAGGCTGGAACAGAGTACGAGGCATTACCAGACTTAACAATACACATAGATGAAAATCGGGCTATAAAATTTCATTTAATTCAAAACTTTTCGAACACATGCATAACAAACAAAGCTAACTATATCATCACATCAAAACATAGGACATGGCACGATTAATTAAACATATAAACCATAATGGATAAGGACTACATCTCATGATCATATATGATAACTCAATGCGATCGACACGTATGGTCAAAATCATAATAAAAATACATATCACAAACCAACTTCCTATACATGCCACTCACTTGATATTTCTAATATTTGAATTAATTCTCCCAAAATGATAGTTTGATAGTGTGATTTTGCCTCCGATGATCTCCAACCCCGAGCCGACCTGTCAATACTAAAGAAATGGAGAGAATGGGTAAGCTTTACGCTTAGTAAGTTCATATGAAAATAATAAGCAATTACTACCACGCTTTTCAAGATAAAACACTATAATTGTACAATTACACATGTTCAGGTTAAGCTGTGTTATCAAGTTACAGTTACTAAATCATTCATATCTGAAGATACAAAACTCCAAATTTAGTTTCGCTAATTTTCCTTGAAACTAGATTCATATATCTTTCTCTTATAAAATTTTCAGAATTTTTGGTCTAGCCAATTAGTACAGTTTATTCATTAAAGTTTCCCTTGTTTCAGGGTACGACTACTCTGACCCCTGTGCACTACGAACCAAATTTCTCCCTGTACAGAATTTCAACGACCATGTCGTTTGTTTCCCTTAAAAATATACTCAATAAGGAATCCATGAATGTAAGGTATGGCTCTTAATAAATTTTTTTTAAATTTATGGTGAATTTCTAAAGTCAAAACAGGGGATCTCGAATTTATTCTAACACAGTCTCACAAAAATTATAATATCACATAATATATAACTCTTTTGCTCCCCTGTTTCGTTTATATGAAAATAGACTCATTAATATTTAATTCATAATTTTTTTGAAATTTAATTCAACTAACACAATTTTTGGTAAATTTTCAAAGTCATGTACTGCTGCTGTTCAATACTGTTTTACTACTAAAGTTCACTTTTACACAATTCACTTAATCCATTCCATTTTACCGAGGTTCGCTCAAATATCGAGCATATTGCTCATAAATTCAAATAAACATATACTTTCACTTGTTCATCACATAATCACTTTCACATGTATTTTCATTTAATCGATTTCCCGTTGAACTCATCGGAATAATAACAGATACACAATTGCCTGCACATTTTCCCATTTCTACACTTGTAGCCGAAGCTATCTGGTACGCATAGTAGCCTGCACTTAGTACTACATATGCGACCAATAATCTGGTACACGTAGTAGCCTGCACTTAGTACTACACACGTGATCACAGTTTTCGGGTACGCATAGTAGCCTGCACTTAGTACTACACATGCGACCAATTATCCGGTACACGTAGTAGCCTGCACTTAGTACTACACACGTGACCTCACAATAGTTCATTTATATCGTTTCTATTCCAAAGGTTCAACCAGGAAATTCCTCACTTTTCAACATTTTACTAAATTGTCCGTAATCAATTTAAATTCATAACTTACATCAAATAACCATTTGATAGGCAGTCACATTTCATATGATATCAAAATATAATAACATAAAAAAAATCGATAGATTATTTATGTACGAACTTACTCGAAGTGTCAACTCACTATCCATAGTACCAATTGTCCATTCATAGTATAATAAGACACAACTCAAATATCAAATCAGCTTTTAAGAGTTTACATAACATATATCACATATTTCATATATCATTTGTCATGTATCATCATTTTCTTGCATTTCATATAACATTCTTTCATGTCATATTTCCACTCTTTCATGTCATATTTCCACATCATAAACACCATTCCTTCAACTTTTCCAATATATTAAATCATACAATATATGCAATAATAGTAAGAAATATAATTCAAACATAACATTGCATTATTATTATCATATGAACTTACCTTGATCTAGAAACAGCAATTTACCATTTTAGTCCATAACCTTGTATTTTCCCGATTTAAGCCCGAATCTCGATTTCCTTCATAATCGAACTTGGAAGCTTGGAAAACCTAGCCATGGAGTCTCCCTTGGTATACACGTCCATGGTGAAGAAGATGAACAAAATTGGCTTTTAATTTTGTATTTTAATTCATTTTACCCCTAAATGACCAAAATGCCCTTTTTACTAAACTTTCCAAAAATTCCATCCATGTCCAATTTTTGTCCATAAACGTAGAAATTGGTCAAATTGCTATTTAAGACCTCTTAATTAATATTTCAAAGCAATTTCATACTAGAAACTTCTAGAATGCAAGTTTTGCAACTTATTCAATTTACTCCCTAACTTCAAATTAAGCACTTTATGCATAGAATTTCTTCACGAAATTTTCACACAATCATGCAATCATATCATAGACCTCAAAATAATCAAAAAATAATTATTTTTATCTCGGATTTGTGGTCACGAAATCACTATTCCGATTAGACCCTAATTCGGGATATTACAAAATAATTATGTTTAAATTTTAGGTTGTCTTGGAATTATTTAAAAATTTTACTCCAATTTCAGTTTAATTTCACAAAAATCACATAATATCATTTTTGCATTTTACCATCATACATAAATAATATTTAAAATGATTTAATGAGTATAGTATTTTCTCTTATTTCAAAGTTGTTATTTATCTAAAAGTAATTATGAGAAAGAAACAACATAAGTTTAAGTTACATTTGAAACTTTCAGAAGTTTTTTTGTCTAATGGAAGCAATATTGAAGACTTAATTCGAATTTCAACTTATGAGAATACATTTAATAATTTATATTACAGTGAGGGTTTATACTTAAATAATTTTTACTACCCACAACTTATAATTCCTAAAATACCATTAAACCAAATTTCCTTCATTATATTTTTAATACCAAAATTTTCAATAGTTAATAAATAAAATTTGGTATGTTATCTATTTTAAGTTTTGGCATAACGCAATAAAATATATTACTTCAAACAATTATGGATTTTTTAATCTTACATATGATGATTAGTTATTAATGCATTTATGTCATAAGGCTAGAATTTTAGTTTTGTAATTTGTGCGTCTTTAGGCGATTTATTGATTTTACATTCGCTTAAGCCAACCTAACACCCATAAAGTGAAATTTTTTTATAGAAATTCTCCAAAGTACTGAAATTAAGGCAGGAAAAAACTCAAAAACAAAAGAGCAACGAAAGAACAGAAAAGCCACATGAAAATAACACTTCAAGTTGTTTGAGTAAATGTTCGCAAGAGTATTCAATTACTATGAAATATTACAAATGAATGATTACAAATGAGGGAGAATAGCTCTATTTATAGTTGAGCTCTCCGAAATCTAACAATATAGATTGAGTTATATCGACAGTTGAGATTAGAGTCTATCTACAAAATAAAAGTCCTAAGAGATTTAAACTTTATACATCTTTATCCCTTAAAATTTACAAGAATTACCCTGGTAACTCTAGTTTTACTAGAGTGTTTCACTAGACCACTAAAACTTTGAGTAGATGAGTTTTTCCATATGTTTCATGAGTCGAACTAGTTCAAGAAGGTCAAATGAGCTCCATTTCATCAATTGACCTTCATGTGACGCTCTTTGCACATTCGTCACGAACTTTGATCTATGGCCTGTGACATTTGCATGTATATAATATTGTACAATACAGTTAATTTAATTAATTTTGATTTTAATAAAATTTTAATGATTTTAATACCCTACAAAATGCCTTTATATTTGAATGTAAGTTAATACATAAGATAATAAATTATTATTCTTTCTCAAACATAGAGTTATAATAATATTAAATGCAAGCATAAATTGAAGATATGATACATTAATAAGATTTCTAATTTTGAAGCTTAATTGTATACTAATCATTTTTTATATTTTTAATTATTTTTAGTTTATATTTATTAATGTTTTTTCTTATGGTACTTAAAGGTATTCATAATACAAGCTTTAATGTCATTTTATAAAAATTTTAATGTTAAATCTGAAGATTTAAAACATTAACTGATTTTGAGATATTTAATTAAACATTAAAAAAATTATTCATATTAATTAAGTAATAAATATATCATATTTTAATAAATATACATAATTAATCCGTGCATCACACGAATAAAAATACATGAAAAATAAAAATATATGAATTAATTCTATCCATAGTAAAAAGATTCATAAATAATTAAGTAAAAAGATTCATAAATAATTACTTCTGTACCACCGAGCAAAATAATGACTACCCATAACTTTTATGCAATTCCAAAAATTGTGGAGTCAAAGAAAAAACTCATGGGCAAAGACTTACCCACTTTACACGATTGGGGTGCTCTTTATCTTGATAAATCAGTGTTAGGATTCAAAGGAAATGTTAAAAGAGAAACATAAGTGGGTATTTTTTTACATTTAATTTGAAAATATATTAAAATTACACATGAGTATTTGATGGTAAAAGTAGACAAATATTTTAATAGAGGAATCATATTATTTATATTCATAATGTACGTGGATTGATTTGCACATTTAAAAAAAAAGGATTATAATGTAATCTAAAGTAGGCTACTTTTAATTCAAATTAAGAAATTTTAAAGAATAATGGAGTTTTATAAATATAGAGTTGATATTTGTGATGATTATATGAGGGATGAATTTGTAGATATTTGAATGATGGCATAAAGAATATTTCATAGAAGCAATATTTTGTGGGTTGGGTTCAAAGTTTGAGTGTTTGTTTTGTAATCTCTACTTAACAAAGGTGTATGATTAATTTTCATATTGATTATTGTTAGAATTAAGTGACCCAAATTCTTATTTAAATAAAATACGATGGAAAATAAAATAAAAGTAAAATCCATATAGAACTAGACTTCTTTTATTTTATTTTAGAATAAGGTTTTAAACCTTATTAAACTCCATCTATTTTATATTGATTAGATAAGGTGTTTCAATCCTACTAGAATATGGCTTTGCAAGCCTATAAATAGACATAGTCTATTCCTCTTGTATTTGAGTAAAAAATTTTTCGACATAGTGAATTTTCTTCTCCACCGCCCGTGGTTTTTTCCCGAAAGGGTTTCACGTAAAATTTATGTGTTCTTTATTTTATTTATTTTATTCTATTTTATTTTTCACAAATTGGTATCGAGCTTAGGGTTATTCATCTCGATCACGGTAATGGCGTCTTTGAAGTATGAAATTTCATTGTTGGATCGCAACACCAGATTTGCGTTGTGGCAAATTAAGATGCAAGCGCTTCTTGCAGATGGATCTAGAGGATGCCCCGCTAGGATAGATAAGATGCCTTCGACATTAACAGATGAAGAGAAGAAGCGTAAGGATCGAAAGGCATTAACACAATTACATCCGCATTTGTCCAACGAAATTTTGCAGGATGTGATGAAAGAGAAAAGCGCCATTGCATTATGGAAGAGGCTAGAACAAATATGTATGTCGAAAACTCTAACAAGCAAGTTGCATATGAAGCGGCGTCTTTATGCTCATCGTTTGGAGGAAGGTGCGTCGTACACGAATACTTAACAAATGTTTAAAGAAATTCTCTCAAACTTGGAGGCCATGGAGGTTCAAGATGATAAGGAAGATCTAGGGTTGATTCTACTTTGTTCGTTGCCCGTCTTATTCAACCTTTAGAGACACGATTTTATATAGCCGCGAGTCTCTCACAGTTGATGAGGTTTATGATTCTTTAACCTCGTATGATAAGATGAAGCATCTTGTGGTTAAACCCAACTCTCGGGAGAGGGTCTCATTGTTCGTGGGAGACAAGACCGGAATGTTGATGATGATCGTGGTAGAACACAGAACGGAATCCTCGTGGTAAATCTAAGGGTAGATCGAAATCTTCAAACAGAGGTAAAACTTGCAACTTCGCAAAAAGAAAGGGCACATTAAATCTGAAAGTGCTATAAGCTACAAAATAAGATTAAAAGGGAGGTGCGAATCAAAAGGAAAACAACCGAAATTTCCGGTGAAGGCGATGTTGTAGAAGACTACAGCGATGGTGAACTTCTAGTTGCTTCATCAATGATTCTAAAGTAAGCGAGAGTGGATACTTGATTCAGCTGCACCTTTCACATGAGTCCCAATCGGGATTGGTTTACAACTTATGAAACGAGTCAAGGTGTTATTTTGATGGGAAATAATGCTTCATGTAAAATCGCAGTGTTGGAACAATTAAAGTTAAGATGTTTGATGGAGTTGTCGAACACTTAGTGACGTGCGGCATGTTCCGAATTGAAAAGAAATTTAATTTCGTTGAGTACTCTTGATTCAAAAGGTGCAGATACACAGTGAAAGTGGGTTTTAAAGATTTCAAAGGGTCCTTGTTGTGATGAAAGGGCAAAGAAAGATTGCCAAGTTATATGTTTCTGAGGTTCTATCATATCGGTGATGCAATTGTCGCTTCCTCTTCCTTGTCGATGATGATATTACTAAACTTTGGCATATGCGCCTAGGGCATATGAGTGAGAATGGCATGGCGTAATTAAGCAAAAGAGGACTTCTTAATGGGCAAGGAATTTGCAAACCGAATTTCTGTGAGCACTTGTGTGTTTTGGGAAGCAAAAGAGAGTTCGATTCACTAGAGGAATCCATAACACGAAGGAAACGTTGGAGTATATCCATTCGATCTGTGGGGGCCGTCCGAGTGCCTTCGAGAGGTGGAGCTAATTATATGCTAACCTTTATTGATGATTTTTCCGAAAAGTTTGGGCGTTCTTCCGAAGCGTAAAAGCGATGTGTTTTCCACATTTAAGTCTTGGAAAATTATGATTGAAAAACAGACGGAAAAGCAGATAAAATACCTCAAATGCAGACAATGGCTTAGAGTTCTGCTCGATGAGTTTAATAGATTGTGCAAGTTAGAAGGATCATGAGACACTTGACAGTTCGTCATACTCCACACAAAAGCGGCGTTGCGAAGCGAATGAACGAACGATCATGGAGAAGGTTCGATGTATGTTGTCAAATGCCAACTTACAAGTCATTTTGGGCGAAGCGACCTCTCTTGCATGTTTTTGATCAACCGATCTCCATCATTGCCATTGAGAAAAGACTCCACAAGAGGTATGGTCCGTAATCCCGCTAATTATTCGATTTAAAGATTTTTGGGTGTCTGCGTATGCTCATGTTGATAATGGAAAATTGGAACCGAGATCCATTAAATGCGTTTTCTTGGTTATAAAGTGGTGTAAAAGGCTATAAGTTATGGTGTCCCGAAAATAGAAAAGTTGTGATTAGCAGAGATGTTTTGATGAAACCGCTATGCTACCTAACTTATCTCTTAAAGACTCTTCCAATAAAGAAAACCAAAAGCGGTGGAGCATCGATTAATACGTAATCAACTCCTCAAGCCAATACAAAATTGAGAATAGAGTTACTTCTTCACCGCAATACTCTATCGCCAAAAACAGACAAGAAGAGAAATTAAACCTCCAAAGAAGTATGCCGAGGTTGATCTAGTTGCTTATGCTTTAAATGTGGTGAAGATATAGATGCGAATCAAGAGCCATTTAATTATTCGAAGCGATTAGTTGTGAAGACTCGTAAAAGTGGATGTTTGCTATGCAAGAGGAGATGGAATCACTCCACAAAAATGTAACATGGGATCTTGTAAAACTTCCTAAAGGTAAAAAGGCATTCGTTGTAAATGGGTGTTTAAAAGAAAGAAGGGACTCCAGGAGTTGAAGAACCCAGATATAAAGTAAGGCTTGTTGCAAAGGGTTACAGTCAAATTCCAGGAGTGGACTTCACAGATGTGTTCTCTCCAGTTGTTAAGCATAGTTCGATTCGAGCTTTGCTTGGTATTGTGGCCATGCATGATTTGGAGCTTGAGCGGTTAGATGTAAAACCGCATTTTTGCATGGAGAACTTGAGGAAGATATTTACATGCAACAACCGGAGGGTTTTATAGTCTCGAAAAAAGAGGACTATGTTTGCTTCTTTGAAAAAGTCCCTTTACGGTTTGAAACAGATCACCAAGACAAGTGGTACAAGAGGTTTGATTCCTTTATGACTTCTCATGATTTCAAAAGAAGTAGTTTTAACAGTTGTGTCTACTTTAAGAAAAATGTGATGGTTCTTTTGTGTATCTACTTCTTTATGTTGATGACATGTTGATAGCGAAAAGATAAAGAGAGATAAGAAAGGTTAAAGCCTAACTAAGTGAAGAATTTGAGATGAAAGATTTAGGACCAGCAAAGAAGATACTTGGTATGGAGATTCTCGAGATAAAAAGCAAGTAAATTGTACCTAAGTCGGAAGAGGTACATTGAGAAAGTTCTTTGCGGAGTTCAATATGCAGAGTGCTAAGCTGTTAGTACTCCTTTAGCGACCCATTTCGGACTTTCATCGGCCTTATCTCCTCAATCGATAATGAGATTGAGTACATGTCACATGTTCCATACTCTAGTGCGAGAGGATCTCTCATGTATGCTATGGTTTGTTCACGCCCGATTTATCATATGCGACAAGGCGGTTAGCGGATACATGGCGAATCTGGTAAAGAACAACGGAAAGCGATTCGGTGGATTTTAAGATACTTACGAGGCACTACTAATGTTTGCTTACAGTTTGGAAGAACTAAAGATGGAGTTATAGGGTATGTTGATGCTGATTTTCTTGGAGACCTTGATAGAAGAAGATCTCTCACAAAGTTACGTCTTTACAATCGGAGGTTGTGCAATTAGTTGGAAAGCCACTTTGCAAACTACTATCGCTTTGTCTACCAAAGTGAGTACATGGCGATTCATCGAGGCTTGTAAAGAAGCTATTTGGTTGAAGGACTATTTAGTGAACTCAATGAAGACCTTCAAATCAGACAAGATTTTGTGACAATCAGAGTGCCATCTTTCTTACAAAAGATCAAATGTTTCATGAGAGAACAAAACACATTGATATTCGGTATCATTTTGTTCGTGATATTATTGCTCGTGGTGATATTGTTGTGAGCAAAATTAGCACTCATGAAAATCCTGCAGATATGATGACTAAGTCACTTCCTATAACCAAGTTTGAGCATTGCTTAGACTTGGTTGGTGTTCATTGTTGAAGTTAAACCCTTAAGGGGTTTTTGGAAGAGGTGAAGAACTTGTTTATTGAAAGTTCGCGATGAAGAACTTGTTCATTGAGAATTTGTGTCAAGGTGGAGATTGTTAGAATTAAGTGACCCAAATTCTTATTTAAATAAAATACGATGGAAAATAAAATAAAAGTAAAATCCATATAGAACTAGACTTCTTTTATTTTATTTTAGAATAAGGTTTTAAACCTTATTAAACTCCATCTATTTTATATTGATTAGATAAGGTGTTTCAATCCTACTAGAATATGGCTTTGCAAGCCTATAAATAGACATAGTCTATTCCTCTTGTATTTGAGTAAAAAAATTTTTCGACATAGTGAATTTTCTTCTCCTCTGCCCGTGGTTTTTTCCCCGAAAGGGTTTCCACGTAAAATTTATGTGTTCTTTATTTTTATTTATTTTATTCTATTTTATTTTTCACAATTATGTTCAGCTTAGAAATTAGAATGCATGCAAGTAACATTACTTTTCAGCTTATAAGATCACAAGTACTTGATTCTTGCTTTCAGAATTAGTGTGGTAAAATTCAAGGTTTTTCTCTAAATTTATTATCTAACTGGATTAAGGATTTCACATTTGCTTCAATATGCTTGTTAATACATCCAAAATACATGATATTTCTCAAAGGAAAAAAATTTGGTTCTTTTAGTTTTTGCACATAAATATTTTTCAGTTTCTCTAAATTTCCCTTCCAGCCTTCACCTGCAAAGCATATAGCAGCTCGTTCCAAGTGTCGGGTACTCTAGGTAAGCACCAATGACTGCAATATTGAACTCTCCCTGCAGCATTCCCTTCTTGTTCCGTCTTATATTCTCTTCTGTAAATAGAAGGATGCCCGTCTTTCCTATAATCTGTAAGCCTGCTTATATTCAGATAAATAACTGGAGTTTTGGTATTTTGGATAACATATTCTACAGCTCTCATTTTTGAAGGGTACTTGGTCAAGTAAGTTTCATTCAAAATGGGTTCAGTTTCCTTGTCGCATTGTCCTCTTGAGTTCCACTGGCCCCCTGCAAGCAATAGAACGTTAAATGTTTTACACTCTTATTATCTGGAAAAGCATCAAGCCAAGAGTAACACATGCTTATGTATGTATGAAAGAGGTCCGTACCAGAAATGTGTAACCGAATATCCCTTGAAGAAAACCTGAGTTCTGTGGCTATCAACATTCTTGTCAACCCATCTGGACCATGTTGTGAGTGCCTTCTGATAAGCATTCAAGACTTTGAGTCGTGGGTAAACATAATCACCTTCTTGGTAATAGTCTTCTCTACATGATCATAAAATGCATATAACTTAAAACAAACAATTAGAGCTCTTACTTGGCATCATAGCTATTTGTTTTTAATTTATTTTCTCAGTTTTTTTACCTCACGATAATCATGTAGCATCAAAATCCAAGGAGTTAAATGTTGGAAACACCCAACAAATGGTCACTGCTACTTACCCTTTGGAGGTTTTCTCATAGGTCCACCAATGACCAGTGTTGAATACCATGAGATCAGCATCATGATACATTGAAGTTGAAGGATTCATTAAATCCAATCTTAGTATCTCAATCGATCCATTTTCTCGCTTGAAAGATGATTCTTTAACAAGAAATGGGGAAGCAACAAAGTGCCCCGAGCAATTTTAATCCTACAAGGGCATATCAAATACAAGTTCTATTTACAAAATGCCTTTACAATAGGAACAAATTTTGTTGAAAATCAAGGATCTCAAGAAACTTGCTTCAAACCTGAAAGCATAAACCCCCTTCTTTTTAAAATCACTTCTTTCAGAAATTTCGTAAACTCGTTTCCTCTTCTTGACATTTCGGCGGAGGATACAAACCATAGACTCCCACATGTTCCAATTCAGTGAATCCCCAATAAAAACCAACCTTTTCCCTCAGTCTCTCTAGAAAATCAGTTGCATTTAGCCTGGATGGTATTGGTGACAATGAAGTTATATACATAAGTACACTGAAAACACACGAAATTCCATTCAATAGACTCGTATTCATTGCTTCATAGTTGAAACATATCCCAATGTCCTATGAAACATCATAAAAAGAATGATAAAACATCAAGCCATTTACCCATTCATACATTTGATTTATGGTTTATGGAGACTAATCTTTTTGGTGTTCTTAGCTGGCCCTCAAAATGTTTGAACATGAGTTCTCCCTTGAATGTGGGATAAGCCTTAACATTTTGTTGGTTGAACTGAACTTTTAACAATGGGATCGTTTTTGTTCGCATTACAAAATGCAACAAAAAATGTATTATTAAAACCAACCCTTAGCCATTCTACTCCTATATCACTCAATAACAAACTTCACAGATATTTATGAAACTCAAAACCTATCTTTAAGTCCCCTTGCATGATGGGTGAAAACAGGGGGAAAGCCTGTAACTAAAGATAAATGAACATCAATATAGATAATACCTTGGTAAGTTGCATCCATTTGGCTGCCATTTCCATTTAATGTAGCCTTTATCAGGCCTTCCATTGTGCTGACAATCAAAATCTTTATCAATGTAAGGACAAGAACCTGGACGATAATACAGCTTTGAATGATCATCCTTCACCCACCTACCATCAAAGAGATCACATTCCTAAAAAGAACCATTGGGTCCTTTCACAACTCGAGGATGATCATCACCACCAGGAGAGTTCGTGGTTTTATTCAATTCCACAACCTTCTTTTCTGCAAAAAAATGTCCAACAACTTCCCCATTATTTGACAAATTGGTCACATTATTAGCACCACCAGGATTATCAACAACTATATTGGCATTCACATTTTTACCAGCTAAAGTAGCATTATTTAATATCTTGGAGAAATTCCCTAACCAGGTCTTCTCCAAAATCACTTCATCACCATTTTTGGAAACAACTGAACCATTTGCATCTTGGGCAATCTGTTGAATCCTTCCTTCCACAACATCAAAGTTTCCAGTTTTAGACCCCTCATAAGAATTCTTCAACTGGGTTCCCTCTCTATCAATGTCAACCTCATCCTTCAAATCCACCTGACCACTCTCACTTTACTCCCAAAATTCTTGCTTTTTAGCAATCACTGAAGAACCATTGTCAACTTCTAACGTATTTTGAGTATCCACAGTAGCTTTACTAACGGAAGAAAAAGAAGAAAAATGAAGTGAAATCGTGGCGTCGCTAACACCATAATACCCTTGGAACAAAGATCCCACAACAGGGCCGTTAAAGGAGCTGTTAAGCATAAGACCTGTGATAGCAATAAGAGACGCTGCCAACCCCCAACCAAGCCTAGAAAACACCTTTCTCTTGGGTGACAACTGGTCTGATAAAGCATGTTTATTCACATCGAAGGAAAAACCACTGAACACTCGCTTACAGTTTAAGTTAAGACTCGAGAGCCAAAAATGTTTTTTAAAAAATGTGAACAAATTATATTATGTTGTGATGTAAGGTGGGAAAAAAGAAAGAGGACAGTGCGTCAATGTGGTCCGCAGATAACAAAGAAGGCGTAGACAAGGCTAACATGTGAACGATTTCATTTTGCTCTCTGCATTTATGAGAGACAATTATTCTCAGGAAAAGAAGAAAAAAACAAAACAAAAGAAAAGGAAAATGTGATGAAAGTGTTATGGGCGAAAGGCTGAAACAGGGTAGAGTTTGGCAGTTTGCCTTTGAAGGAAACACAAACAAAAAGAGGTGGGGGACCGGGGATGGAACTATAAAACTTTTTTGAGTTCCCATTTTTGTTAATGGTGAATTATGGAATTTACAAGCAGAGTGGAGAAATAAGAAAGGAAAACGCCATTTTCCTTTGAGCAAAATGGGGAATTTGATAATCATAGTAAGTGAATAGAACCTTTTTTTTTCCAAATGTAACGTGGGACTTTCTTTACATGGAAGTCGATTATCATATGGTTTAAGAATCTTGAATTAAATTATTCAAATCATTGCAAAAAGTTGATGATAATTTTAGTAAGTATCAAAAACTAATTACTAATCCTCTATTCTGATTCCATTAATTAATAATAATTTTGCTTTTATTAATCATTCCCAACTCCCAACTAGTTTTATCAATAAGAGATTTCACCACCATTACTAACAAAGTATATCAAAGGTTAAACGTGTAACTAAAATTAGGGGTGTTGAAACTTCGGTTAAAATTGAATTAATTGATTGAATCGATCTAATTTGATTATTCAGTTAGTGGTTGAACTTAGTTCGATCAGAGGTCGATTAATGGTTTTTTTAAATTTCGATTATCGATTATTTAATTCAAAATCAGATAATTAACCGAACTTAATAATATAAACCCAATCCAATACATCCATAAACCCAACCTAATTCTAAAAAATAAAAACAATTTAATAATTTTGTAACACCCCTTACTCGAGACCATCGCCGGAGTCGAGCACGATGCGTTACCTGACTTAACATACTAATTCAGGGCATAAAATTTGCTTTTAAAATTAATTAACTTACATTCATTCAATATGTCCCTAAAAAAGGCCATCGAGACCCTAAAATATGCAATTGAAACGGTTCGAGACCAAGTCGGGAACATTAAGAATTTTTCGAATACTTAGACAAATCAAAACAATTTATTTCATTATTCCTTATAAAACTGCCCATCTGCGTCATAGTCACTAAATAAATCATAACTGGAGTGAGAAAACTCAAAATTTAAGTTCGTGATTTTTTCCTGAAACTAGACTCATATATCTTCTTCCTAATTTTTTTCTAGAATTTTTGGTCTAGCCAATTAGTACAGTTTATTAGTTAAAGTTTCCCTACTGCACTATTGGACTACTCTGACCTCTGCTCACTACGAATCAATTTTCTCCCTGTACAGAATTCAAATAACCATGCCGTTTATTTCCCTTGAAAGTAGATTCACTAAGAAATCTATAAATATAAACTATAACTCCTAATTATTTTTGTACAATTTTTAGTGAATTTATAAAGTCAGAATAGGGGATTTAGAAATTGCTCTGACCCTGTCTCAATAAAATTCAAATATCTCTTAATATACACTTCTTTTGCTTACTTTGTTTCTTTCATATGAAAATAGACTCAATAAGCTTTAATTCTATATCTCATTCATCACATAATTCTATTTCTATTATTCTTGGTGATTTTTCAAGATCATATCAATGCTGTTGTTTAATACTGTTTTAATGCTAATTTCACTTTTTCATGATTTCTTTGTATTAACTACCATTTAGGCATACATAACACCGAAACATGTTCTTCATTAGCCATTTCAATAGCTAATAATTATCAAATATTTACATACCATTCTTTAGCAATATCATAAGGACATACACACAAAATGGCTAAGTCCCTATACATGCCATAAATTAGAACATTTGTAAACGAAGATATCCATTTGGTAACTTGATAGTTGATAGTGTGAAGTGATCTCCGACCACCTCCAACCCGAGCTTGCTTTTAAGTACTCTGAAACATGGGAAAGTGAAAGAAGTAAGCTTATAAAGCTTAGTAAGTTCACATGTAAAATAATAAACATTAGCAATCAATTTAGCTTACTATTATACTGTCATAATTTGCTTAAATAATGTTTAGTTCTTACTTTCCCATCTTACTCATCGGTAACCTTACCAAAGGCTTAGAATACAAAAGGCACCTTACTTAATAGCTTGCTTACATACCTGCAACATCTCACTTAACACATGAGTACTCTTTCATAATATAGGCATATTGCCAATCATGTCATAAAGTGTCACAAGCATAACTGAAAACTCATCACTTACTTAATACTTGATAATCTCAATATTAAATAAGCCTTAAATGCATACCTGTACTCTTTCTTCATGTTCTCACCTTGTCGTTTCTTTGACTTACTCTTTGGATTACTCAGGAACCTTTTCCTTTTTGAACTTACCATTGCCATGTCTTGACATGGTCTTACGTGGTATCCTTTCCTTATGAACTCACCAATGCCATGCCTTGGCATGGTCTTACATGGGACCTTTGTCTTATAGTAACTCATCAATGCCATGTCTTGACATGGTCTTTCATGATTTCCTTGCCTTATAGAACTTATCAATGCCATGCCTTGCAATGGTCTTACATGATATCCTTATCTTACCAAATGCCATGTTCCAAACATGGTCTTACATGGTATCCTTGTCTTACCAAATGCCATGTTCCAAACATGGTCTTATATGGTATCCTTGTCTTAGTGCCAATGCCACATCTTGATGTGGTCTTACATGGAGTCCTTAATCAATGCCGATGCCATGTCTTGGCATGGTCTTACACGAGATCCTTGCCTTACCAATGCCATGTCATGACATGGTATCCTTAACCGTCAATTCCTCCTTAAATGCCATGTTATGAACATGGACTTTTTCGTCAATTCTTCCTTAATTGCCATGGTACAACCATGGACTTTGAGATATTAATGCCTTGTCAAGTCATAGCTAAAACATACTTGCTCAAATTCTCAAGGTTAGTCGTATAACTCAATAATAACAATACTAATAACAATAATTGCATAATAATAAAATGCTACTCAACTTACATACTTACATTCTTAATCTCATCATATCATCAACTTAACTTATTCTCATCAAATTATGCTAGTCAATACTTTCTTGTTATCATACAAAGCCATAATACAAAATATGGTCTTACATATAAATTATACAAGTTCTCTTTCCAATATCGAATTATTGTCGAACATTAATCATTATATCTGAAGCTCAATACTAAAGTATTTATGGTCAAAATATCAATTTATCATTCAAATATGCATAATTAAATGCTTATTAAACATATGAAATTACCTCGATACCAAAACGACCATTTTACCAACTTTCCCGATTTTCAGTTTTTCTCCCATTCTAGGTCCAAATCTCACTTTCTGAGATCTAAAACATCATATTTCACTTATTTAATTAATGTACTATTCAAAACATTCCCTAACTAAAACTTTTACAAAATTACAATTTTCCCCTAAACTTTTGCAGAATTACAATTTTGCCCCTAGGCTCGAAAATTAAAATGTATCCATTTTTCTTATTTTTTATGACACGCTAAACATTTTTCCCTTTTATGGAAACATCAAATTCCCACTCTATCATGTACTTATGAACATTAGGTATTTTTACCGATTATGTCGTTTTACTCGTTTTCACTTAAAATCGCTTAGCAATTTCAAGCTTCATATTCTACCATAAAACATCAAAATAAACACATTTAACCTATGGGTATTTTTCCAAATATGAACCCTAGCATGAATTATTGCTAGAATAAGCTAAATCAAGTTACCGGGACTCTAAAAACATAAAGAACATTAAAAACGAGGCTAGAACAGAATTACTATTGAGTATGGAAAGCTTGGAAACCCTAACCATGGCTTCCCCCATGCTATATTCGGCCTCCATGAAGAAGATGAACCAATTTTGACTTTATTTTCCCTTTTTAATTCTTTTAATTACTAAATGACCAAAATGCCCTTAAAGGCATTTCTTTCAAATTTGTCCTATTCTTACCCATTTTTGTCCAAACTTAAATATAATGGTCTAATTACTAAATAAAGACCTCCACCCATTTCAATTAAATCCCTTTTATTATCTAGAACACACATTTTGCTAATTTTACAATTTAGTCCTAATTATCAAATTAGGCACTTATACATAAAATTTCTTCATGAAATTTTCACACAATTATTCAATCAATGAATAAACGTTAAAACTTAATCAGAATAAATTTTTTTGACCTCAGATTCGTGGTTTCGCAACCACTATTCCGTTTAGGCCCTATTTCTAGATGTTACAAATTTAATAAAAAAAAACCTAAAAATCTTAAAAACTAAAAATAATAAAAAAAAAGAAAAGTCCACATCGAGTCTACTACCTTAGCACGCATACGTCTGCCTCTCTGGCATGTTCTTAGGTTTTTTGGGTTATTTTGTTCAAAGTTTAATCTTGGCGGCGGGAGTCTATCAGAATCTCCTCTCATCCTCTAGGATAGCACGCATAACGGGGCTTAATCTCTAGCCTGCAATCATGGAAAAAGAATTTGCCGAATTAACACTTGATGAAGAAGAAGAAGCAGTTTTACAAGCACAAGTTATTCACTTTCCGACTAGTGGGATGCTTTTTAACAGCCAGCATTATTCACTTCCCAGTAATGAAAAGCACCATGGCAAACCTATGGCACCCAGTTAGAGGTGTTCAGATCCTAAATCTAGGATAAAAACGATTTCTACTTCAATTTTCTCATGCTATGGCCATGAACAGAGTGGGGGAAGGATCCATTGAAAATCCCTTTAATCTTTTTGCCTTTTTTGGTATATATCCATGATAATCCAATGGGTTATTTTTCTGAAAGTTTGGCAAGGCAACTAGGTGATTTTTTGGGTAAATTTCTGGAGTATGATAGTTCAGATATGGGGAAAGGTAATAGGAATTTTATAAGAATTCGAGTTCAATTGAATGTTCGTCACACTTTAAAGAGGAAAAAGTGGGTTATGTTCTCAGGGAACTGTTCATAAGTCAGATTCAAATATGAAAGGTTGACTCTTTTCTGTTTCTATTGTGGTTGGCTGGGTCACAATGATTCTTTTTGTGAGGCAAGAATGGCATTAGGGGTGGAAGTGGCAGTGATGGGCTGGGACTTGTCTTTACGAGCGCAATCCAAAAGAGCTTTGGCAATGAATAGTATCTGGTTATGCTAAGATGGAGAAGACGACACAGGTGGAAGTCTCTATGGCAAGCGCAATTCAGAATATAGGCCATGTGGAATAAGGAATAAGTCAGAAACTCTAGTATCCATCGACCCTATCTTGGGGATCAATTTGGAAGGTAATTTTCCCTCTTCTTCACAATGGGGGAAAATTTATTGGCCAAACAGACTTATTATGTAATAGAACATGATCTGGAGGAAAAGGGTGCTAATTGAATATAAAGGGAAAAAAAGGTCTTGGCGGGAAGTGAAGACCTAACAAAAAGAGAAGAAGGCAATACTGTAATGGCAAGAAATAAGAGAATATTGGACCATACTCTTTTATCACCGACGGCTGCCAAAAGGAAAGTTGACCGATCGCAATAAAAATTTTAAGTTGGAATTTCTGTGGTTTGGGGAACCCACGGATAATTCGAAGGCTTCAGCATACGCTGAAGAAATATAATCCCAAAATGGTCTTCTTCATAGAGACAAAGAAAAACAAAATTCAAATGGAACGAGTACGAAGAAGCTATGGCTTTGCTAATGGCATTGATGTGGACCCTGATGGATCTAGAGGAGGTTTGTGTTTGGCTTGGAGAGGTGATGCTACCATCACACTTCAGAATTTTCCAAAAAGGCACATTGACGTGCTTAGTGCAGATCCTGACAATGGAAAAAAAAAAGATATACAGGATTTTATGGTTCCCCTTACGCACAAGATAGGGATGAATCATGGAATCTATTAAAAAACCTATGTAGAAAGAAAGAACTTCCTTGGATTGTTTGCGGAGATTTTAACGAATTCATGTACAACTTTGAAAACAAGGGAGGGTTGCCTAGAGACGAAAGAGGAATGGAAGTATCTCGAAATGTTCTAGAAGATTGTCATCTGATAGATGTAGGCTATTCGGATAATTGGTTTACTTAAGAGAGAGGAAATTTTCCAGAATTAAATATCCAAAAGCGTTTGGATAGATGTATGGCTAACGGGAATTGGATGTCTATGTTCCTTGAAGCTACCATTCAAAATCTTGTGCACTCGATCTTTGACCATTGTCCTCTTCTAACAACGAAAAGAGAAGATAATAGAAAGAGTTGGAAAACATTTAAATTCGAGGCATGGTGGGTTTTGGAGGAGTCATTCGATGTTGAAGTTAAACTCATTTGGGAAATAGCATCAAGAGGTCTACTGTAAAAGCTGGATTGTCTAAAAAAAGGCTTGGGGAAATGGGCTATATGCATTTATCAGTCTAGAAAACGGGAAAAAGAATTTTAATCTTCAATGCTATCTGAGTTTATGGAAACTGAAATGAGTGATAATAATTTAGCAGAGTTGATTGATACGAAGCTACAATTGAATTTTGAGATTGAGAAGGATGAAAGATATTGGGAGTAAAGAGCTCGAGTTAATTGGCTGGAATTTGGGGATAGGAATAGAGCCTTTTTCCATAGTCAAGCAACACAAAGACGAAGGAAAATTATATTCAGAAATTGCAGAATATGACTGGAAGTGAAACGGAGGATATACAAGAAATGGCAGAAATTGCTAGATCTTATTTCCAAAATTTATTTGAGGCTGGGGAAAAGGGGCATCATGAACATCTCTTATCAGGTATTGAACGTTGTATATCCAAAGAGGATAATTAAAGACTCACGGCACAATATACAAAGGAAGAGGTTTGGAAGGCGCTTACTGGAATGGGGCCTACAAAATCATCGGGTGAAGATAGGTTTCCGGCCTTATTTTTTCAGAAATGTTGTCATATCATTGGGGAAGAGGTCACACTTTTCTGTCTTCAACATCTAAACAGAGGTATAGAGGTTAGTCCAATTAATATTACTCATATTGTGTTTATTCCTAAAAAAGAAAATCCAACCAATCTTACTCATTTTCATCTCATTAGCTTATGCAACATTATTTATAAAATAATGGCAAAGGCTATTACTAATCGATTTAGAGAAGTCTTCGAAAAATGCATCGATGGCGTACAGAGTGCTTTTGTGCCAGTAAAGTTAATCTCGGATAATGTATTATTGGCATATGAAATTTTACACACTCTAAAACAAAAAAAATTTGAAAAAAAATGGGCTGATGGCTGTAAAACTTAACATGAGTAAAGCATACGATCGACTCTAATGGAATTTTGTATAGGAGATGATGATGAGAATGGGTTTTGACCCTAGCTGGATTACTTCTATTATGAAATGTGTGTCTACTGTTTCTTATTCAGTGGTACTTAATGGTTAAGTTGGGGAAAATTTTCAACCAACGAGAGGATTACGGCAAGGTAATAATTTGAGCCCGTTTTTATTTCTGATCTGCAGAAAAGGCTTATCTTATCTTATAAGATTGGCATTTCAAGGAGGACAATTAAAAGGGGTTAAGACTAGTAGAAAATGGGCCACAAGTACCACATTTGTTATTCAATGATGATTGCATTTTATTTGGAGAGTCTATTGAAAGGAGAGCTTATTTATTGAAAATAGTTCTACGCGAGTATGGAACCTGTTCGGGTCCATTCGTCAATTTTGATAAGTCAACTATTTTCTTTAGCACTAATACACAAAAGGAAGAAAGACGATTAGTTAGTCGCATACTCGGAGTACGAAGCTCAAATGACCTAGAATGCTATCTTGGATTACCTAATATGGTAGGTAGAAAGAAGAAAGAGTCTTTTCAAAACTTAAAGGACAAATTTAAGGAACGATTTGACAACTTGAGTATTCGGCATCTCTCTCAAGGTGGGAAAGAAATTTTTATTAAGGCCATTCTTTAAGCTATTCCAACGTATAAAATGCCTATTTTTTACTACCTAAATCTTTGTATGTTGATCTTGAGAGTATTATTACAAAATTCTAGTGGCAGAAGGATCGTGGCAAAAGGGTCATTCATTGGTGTACTTGGAAGGATCTTTGTACCACAAAAGAAAAGGGTGGTTTGGGGTTTCGAAATCTTGGTTAATTTAATATTGCTTTATTAGCCAAGCAAGGTTGGCGCCTTATTAATTTTCCAAATTCTTTATTAGCAAAGATCTTAAAAGCTAAATACTACCCAAATTCAGACTTTATCAATGTACAGTTAGGGAGTTTACCTTCGCTTACCTGAAAGAGCGTTTGGGCAGCAAAAGGGTTACTAAAAGATGGCTTATGTTGGCGAGTCGGTAGGGGAGATCATATATCTGTTTGGAGTAATCGGTGGGTACCAGGAGTTGATACAGAGAGAATCAATGATAATCCCAATACTGCAGAAGTAGAGTTAGTTTTGGATTTAATTGATACTTCAACAAGAAAATAGAAATAGATCTAATAGTTAATACCTTTCAAGTGGAAACAAAATAGAAGATTTTGTAAATTCCTCTGGCGGAAGAAGAACATGATGATTTCCAAGTCTGGCGAGGAGAACATTCTGGCAAATTTTCAGTCAAAAGTTCCTACAAACTATTACAAGAAGCTAATATGGATCCTAGTGCTTATTTAATACAGGCAGAAACAAAAAATTTCTACAGAAAGCTATAGAATTTACATTTCCCTTCAAAAATTGCTATCACTATATGGCATATTTCCTAGAAGTTTATTCTAACTCTAACAAATCTCAGATTCAAAAGAGTGGCTGCAGATATTTCTTGTCCTCGGTGTCGAAATACAGAAGAAGATAGCAACCCCCTATAACAACAGAGACATGGCAAAATCTAAATCTATCATGGGTCATTAATACTAATATTCAAGATTTGTAGGAATGGCTTACTTGGGTCTTCACCATGGGTAACAGCAAACAATGTCGACTGTTTTGCTGTGCTATTTGGACAATATGGAGTTCAAGAAACCAATTAGTTCACGAGGGGAAAATAACAACATGAAGAGATTTATCTAACCGAATCCTAAGTTATATAGCAGAGATCGATGGGTTGGAAGAAAAGCCACTTACCTCAAATGATGGTAGAATATAGAGATAGGAAGAAAGAAATGCAAGAGTAGCTATTTATTTTGATGCATCTCTTGACGGTATATATTCCAGATCGGCTTTAGGTTTGGTGGTGTGAGGGTAGTTGAGTGAGTTTTTAGCCTCGAAGACAGTTCTCCATTCCACAATATCGTCTCTGTTCATGGCAGAGGCACATGCAGGGTTACAAGTAGTGAAGTTAGGGATTTCAATGGTTTTTCAATCAATAGATATCATAGAGATTCAAAAACGATCATAAAGAAATGCAACTCAGCAGCGACAGATAAATCAGTTATAGGGGCAATTATCCGAGACATTCAAAGTAAAAAACAACACTTTCAAGAAATCAACTTCCAGTTTGTTCAAAGATCAGGAAATGGTTATGCCAACGAACTTGCAAAAGAAGCATTAAGAAAATGAGAAGCAAAGTACTTGGAGGGAGCAGATTTCGTCCATCTTCAACACGAACAAGAGGAGAGATTGCCGAGACATCCAAATTGAAGAGTCCCCATAGAAAATCTGAAGAGATAATGATAGCATAAATGAAAGCATTTTTGAAACTTGCTATCGGTTGAAGTGCTAGTATAGAGATTCAAAAAGACAGTAATTAATGGGTATTTGCTGTTGACAGTGACTGGATTAGATTTCCCATTTCTTTATTTTGTTTTATTTCAATTGTTATTTGTTTTTATCTTGGGCCATTCACTCTCTTTTGGGTCAGTTTTCTCTTTTATTAGTTTTTTCTACTTAGGTCTTAGTTTAAAAGTTTTACAAGAACATTTCCTTATTATGTTATTTGTTTTCTGATCAATAAAATCCAGTCGAACTATTCAAAAAATAATAATACACCAAAAATACCTAACCTAAATCCCTAATATGAAATCTCCCAAAATCCCTACTACTAGTCACCACCGTCCAACGTCCACCAGGTCACAATCATTGTTCGACGTTCATTCACCATCGACCATCATCTTTCACGCCCTAACCCAACACAGTGACGCATCTTCGAGTTCAACTTCACTCACGACTGTCTTGTTGAAAAATCGGGTTTAAAAAACGTAACGAAAAATAGGTTTAAGGGAAAAACCCCACATATTAAACGTGATAAACCCCAATTGAATTCCTCAGCCCTTCAAACCTTGGATCATCTAATGGCTTAGTGAACAAGTCAGCCAATTGATTTTCTATTTTCACAAATTCTAGCTTAGCCTTCCCTTCTTCAACAGTTCTCTGATGAAGTGGTGACATATGTTAATATGCTTGGTCCTTAAGTGTTGAATAATAATCTTTGAAATGTTAATTACGCTATTGTTGTCACAAAAAACAGTGGCCACAGAAGTTGCCACACCATAGTCTGCAAGCATTTGCTTCATCCAACTTTGCTAGGAATAGTAGCTTCAACTACTATATACTTTGTCTCAGTTGTGGTAAGTGAGATAGAGTTTTGCTTTTTGCTATTCTAGGAAACTAAGTTTGAACCAAGGTAGAAGCAGTCACCGAATGTGCTCATTCGATCATCCACATTTCCACCCCAATCTGCACCATTGTAGCCTACCAAGGACATAGCATTATCTTTAGATAACCAAAAACCATAATCTAGAGTGCCACATACATACTTGATCACCCTCTTAATTATTTTAACATGGGATTCATTTGGATTAAATTGAAATCGAGCACACAAATTCACAACAAAGTTAAGGTTAGGCCCGCTTGTTGTTAAATACAATAAGCTCCCAATTATACTTCGAAATGTGCTTGATGCTATGGGCACTCATTCAACATCCAACTTAGTTTCACACTGGTTGACATAGATGTTATGACACCCTACACCCGATCTGGTCTCCAGATCCGAATATAAAATGTCACATTTCGTTATTGGAGCAACTCAAACTTAGTCCTCATTAAATTAATTTAAGAATATAAATTTTTCACATTTTTTCTAATAAAAATTTTGATAACATCTCCTCTAGTTTAATTCAAACCCACTTGCAATTTAAACTTGAAAAATATTTCAATACACACGTAAAACTCCCAAATCAATTCCTAACACTTCTTCAAACATGTCATAATCAAGATTCATCACTTAAATTATATATATATATATATATATATGTATATATGCTACAATATAGAAGATAGTTCCTTATAACATAATAAAAAAATATTTAAGATAGATTTCATAAATATAAAAGTTTACAAAATCCTATGTACATGTCGTTAAAGTATTAAAACAAAAAAAAAAAAATACCAACGTTGTTGAGTTGAACTCGGAGCTTCAGATGCTAATGAATCTAGTAGTACTCCTTAAAAACCTAACTACTTGTGCACAGAAACAACAATCATACGTTGAGCATTGAATGTCTAGTGGTGCTAATAACATTTAAAATCACTACATAAGTTAAGCATTAAGTAATTCACAAATTAAACTAATAATGATCAAACAATAATGATAATAAAAATAAAATAATATTCATTGAAATATAAGCTAACATTATTGAACTCATTTTTTCGCACAATTTCTAATTCCAAGTGGTTCAAATTAATAAAAAAACTTCGAAATCACTTTTTATATTTCTTTCATTTTAGTCCCCCATTTTTTAAATTTAGACAAAAGATCGGATACACCGATCCGTCACCTCAGGTTGTCCAACAATAATGGCTTAATGTATATGTCACCCCAGGTTGCCCGACAACGATTATTGCCATAGTACTCAACCTTCTAGGAATTTGAGTACTAATTTTCCCACAATCTTCTGAGAATCGGAGAGTAAAAATCAATGATATACAAATCTTGATCTTATGATATGTTAACTATATCTAAACTAGTCTTTCATCGACTTATAGGGAAATCTCAAAATTTTATGTAATTGAATCATAATCCATTATCGTACTTCATATTAATCTCAATCGAATAACATATTTAATAACTTTATATATAATATGTAACTATTAATTCAATTATTTAAATTATCACACGCATACACACACATGCATATAAGTGTTTCTACATTTCTAATTAGTTCAACTAATAGAATTCAACTACTTAATGACACTATGTAATGAGTTCAAGTATATTAGCACAAACCGAAATTTCCACTCGATCGACTCCTTTCCTTTTCCATTTCCTTTTGCCTTTGAAGTGTCAATTTTATTTTTTAGCTATAATTGAAAGAATCCATTACAAATAAAATCATTATTCATTCTAATATCATAATAAAAAATAATAGTAATAAGCTTACAACGCATGTTTTAACTATGGCTACCTAAAAGTTCCATAATCCAAAATTCGTGTAACTTTCACCTCACTTTATCATTTTCAATTTTGGTTTCACCAGTATTTTCACTACTCAAGCCATCCTTTAACACCATATTAAAGCAAAATAATCAACATTTTCTACCTCTCCTTCACCAAGGCAAAATATGACAAGGTGGTTTTCCATCAATTTTTTTTTCCATTTTCTCACTTCTAACTACTAAATAATCATCTCCTCATCATTTTTATCCAAAAACTAACTTATTTATCCAAGGTTTCTTAAGTTTCCATCAATGGCAACTTTAACCATACTTAATAATTTCAAAAACTAATAGTAGGTATAAATAACATAAGAATCGAAAATTTTGAAAAAAAACCGTAATTTGTGCTTGAAATTTGAACAATTATGAAAGAAAATTTGTTCATCTTCCTTAGCTAGGTTTGAACATAAGAAAGGCGAGATGAAGAAAATATCATTTTTCTTTACATATAATATTATATTACTTTAATAAAACAATATTATTTTAAATAAATATTAAATATTTATTAATTAAAAAATATCATTTAAATATTATCATGAAACCATTGATTTTTTGTAGTAATGGTAAAATTGTCATAAAGTCCTTTTCATCAAAATAAAAATAGAATAATTTTATTTAGTCCTTGTATTTTCTATCTTATTTAACTTAGACCCTAAACTTTTTTCGGGTTTTTAGTCTATTCCAAATATCTTAGCTAATAATTCTCTACAACTTCGTATCTGTTAGTTTTATCTAAAAACAATCTCAATTTTTTGTACAACCAATTGTTTATAAATCACTTATTCAAGGGGTTTTATCATAAATATACTTTTGATAATACTACTTATAATTCGATATTAATGCGGAGTCATTACAACTTTCTCTCTGTTTAAAAATTTTATCCTTAAAATTTACTTGAAAGGTTGCATTGTATCTTTAAGTTCTCAAATCGCTTCTTGTACGTTATGATTTCTCCATAATATTTTTACTAAATGAATTTATTTATTTTCTCAATTCCTTTACTTCTTTAGCTAATATATGTATTGGTTCCTTTTCGTAAGGAGTAGGAATGGCAATAGAGGAGAGAATTAGAGTAAAACTAAGGTGTGTGTCCCCTCTAAGAGGTGAGAAGGGATTTATAAATGGATAAATGTAAGGTGACATGTTGCAACCCTTGATTGGTGCCACTGGTCCTTCCAAGGGTCCTAACTAGGTGAGCAATATTATATTGCTTAAGTTGTATGGTGTAATTATCTCAACTTCTAATTTATTTTTTATTAATACTCGTGTCAATAGTTTAAATTTACTTTTAAAATTTTGATTGAACATGAATAATATAAAACATAGATAGTGGCAACATTTTATTTTGTTTTGTATTTGACAAGGCCTAAATACCAAACACCTATATGCATTGTGTAGCGACGTAAAAATTTTAGCTTTCGATCACTAATTGTGGTGATTTATTGAAAACTTGAAAACTGAAATTTTATTTTAAAATAAACAAGGAGTCTCCACGATCCTTGTTCCAAGGTGTGATCGGACACCTATTAGATTCCTTTTTTAAAAACAAAAAGAAGCCCGAGTTTAGGTCTACGTTAAAAACCAGAGGAAAATTAGGGTTCGGGAGTCGGTTACGCGCGAGGAAGGTATTAGCACCCTTGCGACGCCCAAAATTGGTATCTTATAAACATGTGTTATCTTGATTTCCAAAAATACAAGTTCGATATGAGATTTAATCGTGATCTGATTGAAACACAAGAATTTTCAATATTTTTGTATTTTTTTTGAGATGGACATACCGTTTTAACACGAGCCGATTGATGTTCACCCAACATAGCGATGAAATCGGTGACTTGGCGTTAAACCGATACGTTGCCTTATGTATTGAAATTAATTAGAAAAAGATTTTCGTTTTAGACGTAAAGCAAATTGATATGAAATAAAAATAAATGAAAGACAAAAATACCTTGAAACAAATAATGAATATGAAAATAATATAAAAAAAAAACTAACAATGCATGCAAGATTAAATGTAATTATAGTATCAGAAATGAGAAGCATAGCGAATATGACATTAAGAGTATGTACGTAATAATATATAAAAGTATGGTATTAAAAGCATATATAACATACATAAAAAATATATGTAATATGATACGTAAGTATATTAAATTCACGTACATAGACATAATATAAAAATATATAAAAATAAAGTAGAAAGTGATACTATGTACAAATATATATGTATACATGTATAATAAAAATATACACTAATATTATATAACAGTAATACTAAAAATGATGATGTAATATATAAAAATATAAAAAAATAAATATAATATAATTATATTAAAATAAAGTAATTAAGACAATATTATATATATATACACGTACATAATACAACAAAATATATATACATATACATGATAAAGTATTAGAAAATGCACATGTATATTAGGGATAATAATAGTAAAAAGCCATTAACAATGCAACATGAATAGACGTATAGTAGTGGTATATACAAAATATTGCATTAAGATATTTACATAGTATATGCGTATAATATAGTTATTGAAAATATATACAATATACATATATAATGAAATACATGAATAATACGATATTTGATATATACGTAATATGTATAATAAAATAATAATTTACATAATATATATAAAATACATAATATATACGTATATAACAAAACATGTACTATGGTTAATGATAATAACAATGATGATATAAAATATATATATATATATAACAATATATTCACTATATTAACAATTATAATTGTAATGGTATTAAAATGCAAAAAAGAACAATGTAACATAACAAAATACTATATATATAAATCTATGTATATAAATAAAAATATACACTATTATAATAATAATAATAAATATAATAACGATATTAAAATACAAAAACAAATACAATAAAGATATTGAAACAAAGTAATAAAAATAAGCCTATACGTAAATATATATATATACATATATACTAAAACATATATAAATATTGGTAATAATAATCATAATAATAACAATATTGAAATATAAAAGCAAGTATAGCATTAAAAATATTAAAATAAAATAAATAAAAACTAAATACAAATATATATATATATATATACACGCATATAACAAGAGTGCATACTAATATATATAATAATAATAATAATAATGATAATAATATTAATAATATAAAAATAACAAGGATATTTAATAAAAAAATGAAAATAAACGAAAAAAGGACTAAAATTAAACTAAAAATAAAGTTGTGGGGCAGATTTGAAAAGAAAATAAAGAGGAGAGGACCAGATTGTAATATGCGTGCAACATGGGAGGACCAAAACAGCAATATCCCCAGTCATTAAAACGCAGCGCTTGGTACGGGTCTAAATTGAAAACCTCAGAGAATTAGGTGGCCAAATTGCAAAATCTTAGGAACTTAATTGCGAACTCTCAGAAAAGCGGAAGGGCCAAATGCGCAAATTGCCCTTCCGCTAAAAAACATGCGGATCCTAACCTGGAGCGGGTTAGATCGACCCGACCCGGGGCTCAAAACGGCGCCATTTTATTTAAAATGGGGGGGACCAAAACGCAGTTAATTTTTTTTAAAAATTTTCATTTTAGCAGCAGAAGAAGAAAAAAAGAAAAAGAAAATAAAGAGAGGAGAGGGGAGAGGAGAAGGAATTCGGCTGGGGGGTCACCGGTCTGTCACTGGAGCCTCAACGGTGCCGGCGCCGGCCATCGTGCACGGTGGCCGGAGTTTCAAAAAGGTCAGAATTTTTTTTTTATTTCTTTCTTTTATATTTATGATGTGTATATATATATAAATCAATAGAATAGAAAAAAAAGGAAAAATAAAAATAAAATAATAAAAGTAAATAAATTACCTCAAATGCTTTTTTTCGATTTTTGATATTGGGTTCTTTGATTTAATGTTATTCTTGTTCTTTTGCTGATAGAATTACTATATTTTGCTCAAAAGTTGAATATGTTTATTATTCTCTTTGCCTGAAAAATGCCGAACCCTCCACAATGTTTTTGAATTGGGTTTTATAACCCTTTTACATCCCTTTTTTATTGTTTTTGTCATGTCTTCTGTTTTGTCCTTGCAGGGGATGGGCAAACGGTGGAGCAGGTGAGTCAGAGGGTGGTTGGCCGGTGGTGTCGGTGGTTGCGGCGCAAGTGGGCAAGTGGGGGGTAGGTTCGACTAGGGTTTCTATTTTTTGACTTGGGCTTAGGTCTAGTTGGGCTAACGGGTTGGGGTTTAAATGTATTGGGCTGTGTAATTTGTTGGGTCTGATGGGTTAGTGGGCTTTAGGGGTTTAAGTGGGTCTCATAAGTTGGTATTGGGTTGAGGGTATTGATGGGTAATAGTTTTGTAAGGTTAGTAGGTAAGGGTTGTAATTGGGTTTTGGGTTAGCTTGGTAGGTTGTTTTGGGATTAATGGGTTAATGTTGTAAATGTAAGTGGGTTTGATATAAGTGGGTAATGGTTAGTGGGCTTCGGGTATCTCGTAAAGGGCCCAAAATTGGCCTGTAACAGCTACCCCTCTTTGCTCGTTGTCATGTAACAGAAATAGAGCAAAGACATAATGAAAGGCCAATTTTGCCCCGTCTTGCCGATTATTGTTGGATCTTGACTTCTTTGGTGCTCTTCTTGTTCAGATAGTCTCCTTCCAGTCTGTCACATCTTGTAGCTTGGTTCAATCCTCTGCATCTTCTGATGTACGCCTTGTAGCTTCAATCTTCTCTAATGTAACTTCAAGGATATGAGATTTGTGGCTTCAATCCACTTCATTTGTAACTTCAGAAAGATAAGATCTACAACTTCAATCTTCTCTTCTATTGTTTCAGTGAAATAAGGTTTGTGGTCTCTTCTTCTGCGACTTCAGAAAGACAAGATTTGATATCCTTGATCAGCTCCACTGCAACTTCAGGGAGGCCAAATCTGGTGTCTTCAATCAACTTCAGTCTTTATTCTTTACTCAGCATGATCTTGAGCTCAACTCATTTCTCGCAATATGCATTGACTCTTTAAAAACATAAACTAAAAAACAGAAATTGAAAATAGCTCAACACATGAGCCAAAGCTTAACTCACTTCTCGCAATATGAGTTGATTTTTTTGAAACTTAATTTGAAAAGTGGATTTCAAAAATACCTCGTCATATGACCCGAGGCTCAACTCACCTCTTGCAATATGAGTTGATTTTTGAAAAATATAATTTAAAAAAACAAAAATTGAAAATACCTCAGCGTGCCCTGAGGCTCAACTCACCTCTCGCAATATGAGTTGATTTTTGAAAAATATAAATGGAAAAAACAGAAATTGAAAATACCTCAGCGCGCCCTGAGACTTAACTCACCTCTCGCAGTATGAGTTGATTTTTGAAAAGCATAACTTGAAAAACGGAAATTGAAAATACCTCAGCGTGTCCTGAGGCTCAACTCACCTCTCGCGATATGAGTTGGTTTTTTTGAAAACATGAATTAAAGGGCTCAACTCACCTCTTGCAATATGAGTTGATTTTGAAACATAAAGTGAAAATATAGAAATTGAAAATACCTCAGCGTGCTGAAGCTCAACTCACCTTTCGCAATATGAGTTGATTTCTGAAAATAGAAATTTGAAAAATAGAATTTGAAAATACCTCAGCACATGGGCCGAGGCTCAACTCACCTTTCGTGATATGAGTTGATTTTTGAAAACATAAATAAAACATCAAAATACCAAAACCTGTCATTTGGTAGGACTCAGGTGTCTTTTCCTTTGATTCAGTACAGCTATCATCACATCTTCTTGCTCTGCTGGAGTACCTACATATGTCATGCATGATGTTGTCATGATATGCACATGTTGGTCTTAAATGCTTTTATGCCTACATGATTATGCTATGCGCCTTAAGCACGTTAGTCATATGTCATTTTTCGTCACGATTTTTGAGGATCTACGTTCATTGCTTCGATTCTCGACTTTCTCTTCAAGCCTCGTACCCGTCTCCAAGCTTTACGAGTAATCAACATTTCTCAAATATCACCCTTTTGTCCCTGGTTGAACTTTGTCCTTACTTTGAGGCTCTTGTATTTGTCAAATTTTCATCCAGGTAATGCTTAACATTTCTTTTGTTTAGAGTATGTCATTTCACTATTTACCATATAAATAAACACATAATGATATGCATGAAAATGGTCAGCTAGGGGCAAAAAAAGGCTACCTCACATTTATTTATTTCAAATGTATCAAACCAAGAAAGTTAATCAATGATAGTAAAAAGTGTCATAAAAAGAAAAGGGATCGCATTCAACGGATACAAATGCTCTAGATATTCAACACATGAACTCTTCCCCGTTCCTCAATCCAGAATCTTTTCGAGCATGGCTTCTTGCGTAAAAGATTTCGAGCTTTCAGAAATACTTCGAATATCGTAGTCTCGCTATGTGACCCACCGTTCAAAAAGCCTTGCTTTTTAAGCCAATGCTTGCTTTATTAGAATGCCCTTTCGGGTTTTCATCCTAATCTTTTATGTTAATCAAGACGCCCTTTTCGGGTTGTACAGGCCCGTTTGACCCAGACCCAGACCCAACAGAAGCCCACTAAAGACCCAAACTAACCAGAACCTACCTAATTACTCTAGCCCAATTACAGCCCAAAAACCTTAACACAAAAAATAAACCCTAGCCCCCCAAGCTGCTGCTGCCTCTACCATCGGTCCCATCCCACCGCCCCAGTCACATCTCCTGCAAGCACCGCCACTGTGCCACCGCCCCACTTGCACCTGCAGCATTAAAAGGGAAAGAGCAGTGCGCAGAGAAGAAGATCTTGAAAAATGGGCTATAAAAGCCACAATGAGGATCGGGTGTAAGGGTTGGATTTTAGGCTCTTAATTTTCATTCCATTCGAAATATATCAAGAAGATTAACAATCAAAAAGGCTTTGTAACACAAACACGAATCAGCAGCAAGGAGTATCAAAGGCCGATCTAAAGGTCTATTTACCATTTTTATTTTACCCTTTTTTCTTTACTTTTTTCGAATATTGTTATCACATATCACTCCTATTTTATTAAAAATAACATACATATACTAAACAAATATAAAATAGAAAAAAATAAAATAAAATTTACCCTCGGGCGATTTCTAGCCACCGTGTACGGTGGCCGGAGCAACGAACGGCACGGAGGACAGCGACCGGTCCGGCAGTGGAGGCCTGGGGCTGAGAGAGAATTGGAGAGAGTGAGTTTCTGTTTTTTTTTTTGAGAAGAGGAGAAAACTGATTTTTTTTAAAGAAATTTTGGGTTTATATAGTGACCCAATACGGGGCCGTTTTGGGCCTAAACTCACAGCACCAAAAAGACGCCGTTTAGGCGCCGACCCGAAGACCCGACCCGCTCCACTAAGGATCCGCGTGTTTTTGGACTGAGGGTCTATTTACGCCCTCAGTCCCTCCGCTTTTGAGGCCAGTTTCAATGAGGTCCCATTCCTTTTTCTCGCCTTTTAATTTCGCCCACAAAGTTTCATATTTGTTCCATTTTGATCCCGTACGAAGCACAGCGTTTTGAAGAATGGGATATTTCCCTTTTTAATCCCCCATGATTTTCGCGCCTTTTGAATGGGTCCATCCTCTGACTTTTATTTTTAAATTTGGCCCAGAACTTTACTCTTGTTTGAATTTAGTCCTTTCCCATATTTAATGCGGATTTTATTATTTTTATTTTAATATTATTTATCATTTTACTCATTATTCTCGTTATTATTAGCATATTTACACTATTATTTAAAATTTTTATATAAATATTTCATGCATATATTTATAGTTTTCTTATTTATATTATTGTTATTCCTAATGTATATTATGCATATGTGCATTAAAATACTATACTATATTATACACACATTAATACCGTGTCATATATTTATCATCATTAATCCATTTTTTACCCTATTATATTTATTATTAATATTAATATATGTTTTATTGTATATCTTTAACATATATATATACGAATACATTTATATATTATTATTGGTTTATGATATTATTGTTTTGTTAATAGATTTGTGTCATATTAATATATATTTATATACTCCATATTGTGGATATGTATATTAATATTATATCATGTATATCATTTTGTTATAGTTCTATATATTGTAAATATCATATTATGTTTTATCATGTATATGTTTTAATATATTATGTGTATATTTTGTTTCGTATGTTATGTATATATTATGTATATGCTTTTAAATATTATTATATATCTATTTTCAATATATATTTATGTAATGTTTTTTATTATTATTACCATTATTATTACTAATATGTATATACACTATGTAATTTTCATTATATTACGTATTCATTTTTATACTACGATATGCATCTTTTAATATTGTACTATTATTATTATCATATATATATATATATATATATATTTCTTTCATATATTTCTTATAACCTCTATTGTTACGTATATACCTTAACCCATATATGTATATACTTTTATATCATTACTATCGTTATCATTGTCATTTTATTTTTCCATTTTTTATATCTATTTATTTATTTATTTGCTTGCGTGTTCGATTATTCCATTTTCCCCACGTACGTGTTTACATTTATATGATACTTAGCCTCGTTATTGTTTCATCTTTTATAACTGTTCATGTTATTGTTTTGACACTATCATCATATTATTATACGTGTTAATACCATAATTTGCTTTCATATTTTACTAAATCACATCATGTTTTTTTGATACCTTAAAATAATCCTTTCACAAAAGTGATATTCTGTATTTGGAAATTCGAGAAAATCGTGCCTTAACTTACTGGGTTTCGATTTTTCTCTTTTAACCTAAATCACGAAATATTCTTTTAAATCACAATACGAATTTTAAAAATGCTTATTTTCGGGAATGCGAGGTGTGGTACCCTAACTTACCGGGTATGGCATTTTGTTACTTCGAAATAAGATTTTTCGCGAATAAAGGCGATATTTGGTGTTCGAAAATTCGAGGAAACGTACCCTAACTCACTGGGTTTTGATTTTCCTCGTTCACCCTAACTAACCGAATATCTTTTAAAACACGTTAATTTTAAATAAAAGGCAAGCTCGCTCTCAAAAATTCAAGATGTCGTGTCCTAACTCACTGGATGTGACATTTTATATTTTGAGACGAGAAGGTCTTTAACACTAGAGCATTTTCATAAAGAAAGATCGTATTTCAAAAGTTTTCAAAGTTTTCAATCTTCGATCTTAAGACATTAATTAATCAACTAGGTACCAATTTTGGGCGTATTGAGGGTGCTAATCCTTCCTCGTGCGTAACCGACTCCCGAACTCATTTTTTGATTTTCGTAGACCCAAAATTATCATTTTAGCAAATCTTACTTTTATTAAAATGGTTAATTTAAAGGTAACCCGATCACACCTCATCAAAAGAATTGGTGGCGACTCCCATTTTTCATTTTCGTTTTCAAATCCAAGTCGATCCCCGTTTTTTCAAAATAATGGTTACGACAGCTTGGCGACTCCACTGGGGACACAAATAAGAGAGTCAAGCCACAAGTTGATTAACTTTTGTCTTTTTATCGAAAATTGAAAATTTGGTTTTGAAATACGATCCTTTCATTGCATTTCATCAGCTATTTTCTGTGATTTAGGATCCAATACCTGCTGCGTTGGTTTGAGTCTTTAAATGGTTTTGCATATTGCATTGCATGACCGCTGTGGTCACACCCCTTTAAGTGGGAGTGAGAAACTACTCCTTCGTGAGGTTTTCACCTCCGTGCAGGATAGTGAATCGCTTTCGGGATACATCCGTACCTATGTCTTCGTGAGATTTTCATCTCCGTGCAGCCATAGGGAAATGTATTCCCCTGGACTGAACTCGGTCTGTATGAGCCTATAATTGGTGAAGATCGAGGAATCTGCTGGTTCAGGTACCCTTACTCTAGAACCAAACCCCATATAGCGAGCCTTAGGAACCCACCCTAGGTAGAGCCACTCTGAAACCCTAGTGGTTACTTGAGCAAGTGCTATATTTATTATTCTTTGTTTGCTTTGAACTGCGTATAAATTACTGACTTGCTTTGTTTTACTTTATTTGTATTTGCATGGCATTTTCATCATAAAAGGTGTTAATTCGCATTCAGTTCCTAAATAGATAGCTTATCATGGAAAGGGGGTTTTTTGATAAAGTAGAAAACAATGCGGTTGTTCGGATATAGGCTGAGACAACACAACAAGAGAAAGGTGATAGTCTTACCGAGGGGTACGTGTCAGAGTTATGGAATTTTACTCAGATCAGTGTAACTCAGAATAATCTCCAAGAGATGAAAGAAATTTGGGGTCAGTAGGATGACGAGGTCAAACAGCTATTCTATTGTCATTACGAAGATTTACCTTATCTGCTCGATGTCAAGGTAGATGAACACCTGTTTCGAGCCCTTGCCCAATATTGGAATTCTGCTTACAGTTACTTCACTTTTGGGAAAGTAGATTTGGTGTAACGCCCCAATTTTCGGTAATTCTGTAAATGTTGGCATAGGTTTAATTATGTTAGTGGGCCTCTAGAAGGCCCAAGCTTAAGATAGAACCCGACAATTTTAGTTAATTTTTGTTCCATAAGAAAAAGGGGGTGAAATTATGAAATAGAACCTATGTGAAAATGTTTGAAAATGCTATAGGCTAAATTGAAGTGGCCAAATAAATAGGAGTGCAAAATAGGAGGATTTGCATGACAAACCTCCCATTTTACATGAAGTGGCCAGCCATCATGTTGTTGTAGACAAAATGTACACTTGATATCCATAATTTATGGTACAAATTGATACAAATTGATAATAGGTTAGGTAAAAGTTCCATGATAATGGGTTAGGTAAATGTTTCATGATAAGAATTACATGTCTTTTGTATTAAAGAATTAAATGGATGAAATATGAAGTTTTATTAAAAGAAAAAGGGGTGAAAAGAACAAAGTTTTGTCCATCTTTGTTCATCATAGTTGAAAGTTAGAGAAGAGAAAGGAGAGGAGAAAGCTCTTGAGTGTTCGGTCACTTGGGGAAGAAAATTGAAGGTAAGTTCATGGTAGTTGGCTTCTATCTTGATGTTCATGAGTTCTTCTTGATTCTACCTTAACTCTTGAAGCATATTTTGGTTTTTAGTTGTGTTGTGAGCATTTAGTCATGAATTAAAATGAAGGAAATGGTTGTTGTTTCATGTTCTTTTGATGAAAAATGGAAGATAGGTGGAGTTGAGCCAAACAAATGAGCATGCATGTGCCTTAGATGCTAAGGGGAAAAATCGGCTAACATGTTGTGCTTTAAAATGATGAAATGGAGATTATACTTAAGTAAAATCATAGATATGTGATGATTGATTGGTGATATACATGTTTAAATAACAAGCATGCAAGTTAGGTGTGAAAGAGTGATTTGGTAATAAATCTGCTTGGGATAGCAGCAGTAACGTGACTTTGGAAAATCACCATAAATTGTGGGAGATGAGTTAGAAGCTGCATAAATTATGTAATTAAAGCTTAATGAGTCTAGTTTCAAATGGAATAAACGGGAACATATTTTGAATTCTGTACAATGAGAAATTTGATTCGTAATGAAGAGTGGTCAGATTAGTCAAACAGTGAAACATGGGAAACTTTAAGAAAAATCTGGTATTGATTGGCCATACCAAAAATTCTGAAAATTTTATGGATAGAAGATATATGAGTCTATTTTCAGGGAAAATTAACAGCACTTGATTTGGAGCTTCGTAGCTCCAGTTATAAATAATTTAGTGATTGTTGCTCAGGAAGACAGCTTGCAGTGAAATTATGATTATGTGGTAAATATTGACAAAAATTTGTTAATGAGTTGCTTATTGTTTTCTTATAAGCTTACTATGATCTGTAAGTGTGGTTGGCCAAATATTGTAAGGGGTTAATACGTAGTTCGTATTTGAATAGTTAGATTAATGTGTTAGTAATCCAATTGTAGGTAGTTCGTGTATAGATCTCGTCAGCATATCGTCGCAAACAGGTGTGTAACTAACACCCTCTTTCTTAGTCTGGATCGGCAAAAGTCGAAAAGCCGAAATGCCGAAAACCGGTATTTTTAGATTTGCGAAGTGTGCGAATGCTCGTGAGATAAATCGATTAATTTTTTGGTAAGCTGCAAAATTTGGACCGCAAAGTGCATGATTTACGTGCCTCGATATTTTTGGGCTTAATGGGCCAAAATTGGAATGATGGGCCAACTGCCCAATTCGTAAGAACCCTCGATGACGTGATTACGTTAGTACGTGAAAAGTAGAAATATGCATGAAAAATCCTAAAATAGATAAATTACTGAAATACCTTTAAAAGTGGAAAATTTACGTTTTACCCATAGTAGATAAATTACCGAACTACCCCAGGGTTAAATTGACCTAAATGCATGTTTGATCGTTGTTATTTATCGCATGCCATGTTGTTATTATCGATGCATGGGATTGGGATATTGACGGAGGAAGTACTGAAAGTGGCTTGTCCATGTCTTGGAGGCTTTGCCTCAATTTATGATAGCTGAGCAGCAATTCAAGAATGTGGAGTGTTGAAATTTGGGTGGGTTGAGCTATTCCCACATGGAGTGTAGGGTGAATGCGGGTGGAGTGTAGTGGTTGGTGGGTTGAGTAGTCTCCCCAAATGGGCTTGCATATGTTATTGATGTTGCATGTATTTTGAAATGGGCCTATGGGCCATACTGTTATCTGAATAAGGGGCTAAGGCCCAGTTTATTGTAATCTGAAAAGGGCTCTGGTCCAGTACCACTGTTACCTGAATGGGCTTAGGCCCAATAGGCTTGAGCTGACTTGGGCTTTGAATGGGTTTTCCTTACACACTTAGTTTCCCCAAACTCACCCCTTTTATTTTCATCCACGCAGGAAATCCCCAACCATAGTGGGCTTGAAGCTGTGAGGGAATTCGGAGTGGCCACCCGTTCTGAAAGTTTGATTTTCTTCTGGTGAATTGGACATCCTTTTATTTACGTTTGAAGTTTTGGGTTTTTAAATGTAATAAGGCCGCTTAATTATTTTTAATGGTTTTAATATGTATTACTAAGATAGGTATTACTTATTTTAACTGTTGAAATTGGATAGCTTTAGGGCGCGTTTTCAAAAACAACAGTTGATTTCAAAATAACACGACAACAAGCAAAGCTTCCGCAATGAAAGTATTTTCCAAAATTAATCACTTTTCCTAAAAATGACTTAATCAAATCGGTTTCCTAGAAATATCCATGACGTTAAGGTGTGGCAATGGCGGTATGCATGTCTAGGATTAGATCCGAAGGGAGCTTGGTACTTAAGCAGTCCGATGGACTCACCACCTCTTTTCCGGTTTCCTACCTAGTGCACAGCTTCCATTCACTTTAACCTATAATGAAATTATCTTTTAAAACACTAAGTAGGTTTTTCTGGATCAACAATATAAAATGTTTTTAACGCTTCGATGTGGCATGTCGGATCCATCCATAACGTCTGGGCCGGGTTTGGGGTGTTACATTTGGTACCTACTATAGAAGAATACACGACCTTGCTCCATTACCTAAAGATTCAGGTTGGCAGAATTTATGCCAGACCTGCTAATGTCCCAGCATTTTCAAAAAAGCTGATAAACATCACAGGGATGAGCGAACAGTAGGTGACAACCCGGATCAAACAAAAAAGAGATTGTAAATGCATTCCTTGGAGGAACCTGAGGGATCTAATCTTAGCGCACCCCGACGTGAAAAAAAGGGTAGATGTCTTCGCCTTGAGCGTTTATGGACTGGTCATCTTCCCCAAAACTTTGGGGCATGTAGACGAGGCTGTTGCCGACCTTTTTGACAGGCTTGGTAATGGAACCACACCTGTACCCGCAATCTTCGCTGAAACTTTTAGATCATTGAATGCTTGTAGAAGAGCGGGTGAAGGGAGATTTATTGGATGTGCACAGCTCTTGCTATCTTGGTTCCACATCCATTTTTAGAAAGTGGAAAAGGTCTCGTATCGTATCTTCTCTGAAAATTACTCTCCACTAAAAGACTTAGTGGCTACTCCGAGGCGAGATGATATCACAGAAGAAAATTGGATGACAGTTCTCCAAAATTTGTAAGAAGATGTTGAATGGAGAGCCCCGTGGATGGTTCTTGATGAAATATTATACCGATTCGGAGACTTCGATTGGGTTCCCTTGTTAGGAGTATGGGGAGCCGTCGGGTATGCTCCTCTGCTTGCATTGCGACAGTACAGATCCAGATAGTTTACACCACCAACATACGGATTAGCCCAGTGCGAGTTCGTGTTCACAGGGAATAATTACAAAAAGAAAGTTCGCGAGATATCAAATTCTTGGAACCAGACTCATAGAATGAAGAAGTTTGCTACCAATCCCATGACTACTCCTGAGTACGACTGATGGTGGAATCAGAGGATTAACGACAACATCCCTAAATCAGATCAAGGGAATCCTCAGTCGATAGAGGAGCACTTGAAAGTAATCTCATCTAAGCTAGAAATCATCAGGCATGATTTTGACAGAAAGAGTTGGAAGAAGAAAAGATGCAGTTAGGGTTAGATGTTGACGTCCAGAAACTAGAAGCTGAAAGACTCAGAAAAAGGAAAAACAAGGCTGAAGAGGACTTGGACAGTTTGAAAATGGACTATAAGAAGCTGCGTAGATCAATGAGAACCGCTGGGTTAGGAAAAACATCGGAACAGTGGCGACAGGAAGTTAAAGAAGAACAAAGCAAAGCCAACCAATGGAAAGAAAAATTCCGGGATGCTCAAGCTCGAGAAGGTGTTTGGAAAAGAAGTTTGGTAGAAAGCCAGAATGAGAAAGAAGGGTTAAAGATCCGGGTATCAGAGTTAGAGAGGTCATTGTATCAGTATCGCTCGCGTAACTCTGCAATCGAGTTGAAAGCTAGTCAGAACAAAATCGAGGAATTAAAAGAGAATATAGAAGAACTCAGAACAGCGCCGCAAAATCGTGAACTTCAGATAGAACTCCTCAAGGTAAATAACGAGTGATGGAAGGAGCAACTTCATCAATCTCAAAACCAAGTCAAGAGCAGGGACTACGTCATGGGCGAAGCTTTGACTCAAGTGCGAGAAGTGGCCGATCACTTGCAAACATTAGCAGTACAAGCCGATGTGCTGAGTTTAAAATACGAGTTAGAATCGGACCGAGGCCGAGAGCTAGCTTGGCTTCTCAGACAGGTCAAGGCCTTAAGTATCAGGGCCAAGCCTTATATGTAATCTATTTTATGTAAAGAAACTTGTTTTCTAGAAAGTTACTCTAATGAAATCGAATTGGAATCAACGCTTTTTTGCATTCATCGCATTCATTGCATTCATGCATTAGCATTGCATCACACGCACTAAAACTCACAAAAAAACCCTAAAAATCATGGCAGTTACCTTGGAACATCGTTACGGTACAAGAGGAAAAACAAGAGCAATGGATCAAAGGTTAGAGAGATTGGAACAAATGCAAAAAGAGATGCAGGATCAATTACAAACACATATGCAAGAACAGCTTGCCAAAATCCAGCAAGATATGAGGGACCATATGTTGGAATCCCAGAAAAGCATGATGGACCAATTAACTCGTCTATTGGCTGGCGGATTAGAAAAAGGGAAAAGCCCTTTGATCAATGCGGGAGAAGATAATGAAGATCCTACCTACCCTCCGGGTATTTCCCCAGCAGACGTTCAGACACAACCTGACATGTACCCAAGAAGGCCATCGGTCACAATTAGGCCCAACCATTTCAGGCCGGTGTTTCGGCACTGATAAATTATCAAGCTGGCTCGGGCTCTAATCTGGGGGACAACCCAACCAACCCTGTGGTCCTCAATCTCGATGAAGTAACAGAAGCTGAAAAGACAAGGGTAGAACTCCCGAGAGAGCTTGAAGAAAGGTGTAGATGGTTGGAAGAAAAATTTAAAAAAATCGAAAGCACCGACTATCGTGGCGGAATCGATGCTAAGGAATTAAGTTTGGTTCCGGACCTGGTACTCCCTTCCAAGTTCAAAACTCTGGAATTTGAGAAATACAACGGAACTAGCTGTCCCAAAACTCACATCACTAAGTTCTGCAGACGAATGGCAGGTCATGTCAATAATGACCAACTATTAATTCACTACTTCCAAGAAAGTCTGGTTGGGGCCGCTTCTAGATGGTACAACCAATTGAGTCGCGCCCAGATCAGTTCATGGAAAGATTTAGCACAAGCCTTCATAAAGTAATACAGCCATGTGGCAGACATACCCCCTGATAGAATCACTTTACAGAATATGGAGAAAAAACATAATGAGAGCTTTAGGCAGTACGCCCAACGGTGGAGAGAAGTGGCCACACAAGTCCAACCCCCTCTGTTTGAAAAGGAAACCACTATGCTCTTCATCAATACCCTGAAGACACCTTTTATTAACCATATGCTGGGTAGCGCAACCAAGAGTTTTCCGGACATAGTAATGTCTGGAGAAATGATAGAAAATGCCATAAGATGTGGGAAAATAGAGGCTGGGGAAAACGCCACGAGGTCAGCGCCGAGAAAGAAAGAGCACGAGGTGAATAATGTGAGCTCATATTCGAAATCGATCACCGTAAGCCAACCAAGGTCAATACCTACTGGACAGCAGGGCCCACCCAGATAAGAGCCCAATACAAAACAAAATAGGGAGAAACTCTAATTTACGCCCATTCCAATAATGTACAAGGAGTTTTACCAAAGTTTATTTGATGTACATGTCGTGTCTCCCTTCTATCTAAAGTCAATGCAACCTCTATACCCCAAATGGTATGACGCAAATGCCCAATGCGAATACCATGCGGGACCCACAGGACACTCGATAGAAAACTGCACCACTTTCAAGAAATTGGTTGAAAGACTCATCAACATGGGGATTGTGAAATTTGATGATACATCCAGTGCAGAGAATCCATTACCTAACCATGGGGATAAGGGAATAAATGCGATAATCGAGAGTTCAGGGAAAGAAATTAAGATGAATATTGCAGAAGTGAATACCCCGTTGGAAGAAGTTTGGAAGAAAATGGTGGAAAGAGGGTTGATAGCACAGAATTCAAGGGCCATGCCCCGAGAAGCGAAGAATTATTGTAAGTTCCACGATCAAGAGGATCACGAGATCTAGAAATGCAGCCAATTCAGGGCTTTAGTACAAGGATTGATAGATAATAAGGAGCTGGAATTCTTCGAATATGTCAGGAGCCCAGAAGAAACAGATGTGTGTGCCTTCGAAGAGGGATCAATGAAGGATGTTTACAAAGTCAACCACCCAGTGGTTATCATATCACGTCCGAGAATAAATGAAGCTGGGGCACAAGTTGCGCTAAAGGTCGTGATCCAAAAGCCTGTTGCTTTCCCTTATAAAGATAGCAAAAGGGTATCGTGGAGCTATAGCTACAATGTGACATTCCTGGGAGAGGAGACCCCGATTAATACATCAGATGAAGTTCAAGATGAGGGTTTTTATACATGCAGCAGAAGGCGTTATACCCCAAATACAAAAGTCAAACAGGTTAAAGAAAAATCATTAGCAATTGAGCAAAAGAAAGAGAGGCCGGCGGGGCCTGAACTAACAGTTAATGAATCAGTGACTGAAAAATAAGCCAAGGAATTCTTGAAATTTCTGAAGCACAGCGAATATAGTGTCGTAAAACAGTTGCACAAATAGCCAGTGCGTATATCGATACTGGCCTTACTTTTAAGCTCCGAAACCCATCGCAGCGCATTGATGAAGGTGCTGAATGAAAGTTATGTTGCTAACGATATCTCTGTAAACAAACTGGACCGCTTAGTCAACAATATAAGTGCCAAAAACTTCATATTCTTCAATGATGATGAGGTCCCGCCAGGGGGCCAAGGATCAACTAAAGCTTTGCACACACGACTCGTTGTAAAGGGTACACATTACCGGGGGTATTGATTGACAATGGGTCTGCGCTGAATGTCCTACCCCTATCTACGCTGAGTAGGTTGCCAGTGGATAGTTCCCATATGAAGACATGCCAAAGTGTAGTAAGAGCATTTGATGGCACAGAAAGGAAGGTAATGGGGAGAATTGAAGTACCCCTCTTAATCGAGCCGAGCACGTACGAGGTAGATTTCTTGGTCATGGACATTAAGCCTTCGTATAATTGCCTATTGGGGAGACCGTGGATACACTCGGCAGGGGCAGTCCTTTCATCGCTGCACCAAAAGTTGAAATTAGAGACCGAAGGTCGGTTAGTAACGATCAATGCTGAAGAGGACATCATCGCGGCAATAACCAGTGACACCCTATATCTGGAGGCAAATGATGAAGCAATCGAGTGCTCTTTTTGATCTTTGGAGTTTGTGAACGCGACGTTATTACCGAAGGAAATAAGATTTTAATGCCCAGGTTATCTGAGACTACAAGAATGGGATTACGGCTAATTATTAGAAAAGGGGCTCTGCCCGGAAGAGGACTCGGGAGATACCTCCAGGGAAGGATTAATGTACCAGTGATGAAGGACAAACAAGACCATTTTGGGTTAGGGTTTAAGCCAGACATGAAACAAAGAAAGAAGGAACTTGAGAAGAAGCAAGAAAGAAGGACAGCGCGATTGAGTGGGGGAGAAATCAAATGGGAACCAATGATCTTCCCCCATATATCGAAGACTTTTGTGTCTGGAGGGGTCATTCACTCCGAATGGAAGACGTCAGGAAAGGAAATCGTGGAAGGAATGATGGAGAGTTTGGATGTCAATGCCACATATGAAGAAGGAACTGGGGTAGAGAATTTGTCGGGCATTCGCCCCTATGAGTCGGGAAGTGTTCTGAATAATTGGACTGCAGAAGAGATTCCTGTAGTGTTTAGAACTAACTCAGAGTAATGTCCAAAACACACTTATTGCTCTAGGCCTAGGAGTAATAAGTGTCCTTTTGTAAATTAGGCTTATGTTCGAAATCGTTATTTCAATGAAATGCATCCTTTCGACTTATTCCGTGCAAATATTCTTTTATTCTTTCATTCATGATCATACCATACATATCATTGTTCTTAGATTCTCTTGTTCTTTGTATCTGCCTTCGCACTTACAACAGGTCTCCAGATATCAATGATGTGAGTGACGTTGCTACTAATTCAGAGTCTCCTTTTGAGCGGGATATGTGTCTAGAGGGATCTCAGGACTTTGAGGATGATGAAGATTGTAACTTATCCCCTGATTTGTTAAGGATGGTGGAGCACGAGGAGAAACAAATTCTACCCTACAAAGAGACTGTAGAAGTCGTGAACTTGGAAGATGAACTAGAAAAGAAAGAAATAAAGATCGGAGCTTGCATTACCATAGAGACAAAGCGGGACATTATTGAGTTACTCCAAGAGTTCAAGGATGTCTTTGCATGGTCATATCAAGATATGCCTGGGCTAAGTACTGACATTGTGGTACACAGGCTCCCCATCAAAGAAGAATACAAGCCAGTTCAGCAAAAGCTTCGAAGGATGCGGCCAGATGTTTTGTTGAAAATAAAAGAGGAGGTCAAGAAGCAATTTGATGTTGGTTTCTTACAAATAGTTAAGTACTCGGAATGGGTAGCCAACATCGTCCCTGTCCCTAAAAAAGATAGAAAAGTACAGATGTGTGTAGACTATAGAGACTTAAACAAAGCCAGCCCGAAGGATAATTTCCCGTTGCCTCATATTGACACCTTAGTGGATAACACGGCAGGTTACTCACTCTTCTCCTTCATGGATGGTTTCTTGGGGTACAATTAGATCAAGATGCATTCTGAAAATATGAATAAAACCACATTTGTGACCATGTAGGGAACCTTTTGCTATAAGGTGATGCCATTCAGATTGAAAAATGCGGGAGCAACATATCAGAGAGCCATGGTAACCCTATTCCATGATATGATGCATAAAAAAATTGAAGTCTACGACAACGACATGATCGCCAAATCTCGGGCTGAAGAAGAGCATGTGCAAGTCTTGAGAAAGTTATTTTTGAGGTTGAGGAAATTCTAGTTGAAACTCAAGCCAGCAAAATGTACCTTCGGGGCCAGGTCAGGAAAACTGCTAGGATTCGTGGTCAGTGAAAAAGAGATTGAGATTGACCCAGATAAAGTTAAAGCCATACAAGAGTTACCTCTACCGCATACTCAAAAGAAAGTTTAGAGATTCCTAGGAAGATTAAATTACATCGCTCGGTTTATTTCACAACTAACCGAAAAATGTGAACCCATATTCCGTCTCCTTAAGAAACACAACCCTGGTGTTTGGGACAAGGAATGCCAGAAGACTTTCGACAAAGTTAAGAAATATTTGTCTAATGCCCCAGTGTTGATACCACCTAGTCCAGATAAGCCATTGATATTGTATTTGACGATATTTGAAAATTCTATGGGATGCGTGCTTGGCCAACACGATGAATCGGGAAGGAAAGAAAAAGCGATATATTACCTCAGTAAAAAGTTTACTGAGTGTGAGACGAGATGCTCGTTCATTGAAAAGTTGTGCTGTGCCTTAATCTGGACAACCTGAAGACTGAGACAATACATGTTGTACCATACAACTTCGCTGATCTCTAAAATGGATCCTCTGAAATACTTGATAGAGTCTACTGCTTTAAATGGGAGAATAGCCCGATGGCAAATTCTACTTTCTGTGTTCGATTTAGTCTATGTGAACCAGAAGGCCGTAAAAGGGAGTGCGATAACAGACTTCCTAGCCAGTAGAGCCCTAGAGGACTACGAGCCACTGAACTTTGACTTCCGAAATGAGGATCTAATGTACATAGCAACCACTGAAGAAGACCAACAAGAAGGTCATCTTTGGAAGCTAAACTTTGACGGAGCATCAAATGCCATGGGCAATGGAATCAGGGCAGTCCCCGAACGGAGATTATTATCCCTTTACTAGTAAATTGGATTTTAACTGCACGAACAATATGGTAGAATACGAAGCATGCATCATGGGAATACGCGCAGCCATAGAACGTAAAATCAAGGTGTTAGAGGTATATGGGGATTCTGCCCTAGTGATTTATCAACTTAAAGGTAAGTGGGAGACAAGAGACCCCAAATTGATCAATTACCGGAGGTTGATCCTTGAGTTAATTAAAGAGTTTGATGATATTGTCTTTTATTACCTCCCACGAGAAGAAAATCAGATGGCAGACGCCCTAGCAACTTTAGCTTCTATGATCAAGGTGAACCAACCAGAGGATGTGAAACCAATCCAAAAGAGCATTTACAAGACCCTGGATCATTGTTACAACCTCAAAGAAGAAAAAGAAATTGATGATCACCCTTTTTACCACGATATCCTGCGATATGTGAAGAATCTTTAGTACCCCGACCAAGCTACTGAGAATGAAAAAAGAACGTTGAGAAGACTGGCCCATGACTATGTTTTAGACGGGGAGATCCTATACAAAAGAAGGAAGGATCAGGTACTGTTGAGATGTGTAGATGCTATTGAGGCTAAGAAAATCTTGGAAGAAGTCCATGAGGGTGTCTATGGGACACACGCTAATGGTTTTACAATGGCCAGACAAATTATGAGGTTCGGTTATTATTGGTCCACCATGGAAGGAGACTGTATTAACTACGCCAAAAGATGTCATAAGTGTCAAATCTATGGAGACAAGATTAATGTGCCTCCCTCACCTCTGCATGTCATGACTTTGCAATGGCCTTTCTCGATGTGGGGCATGGATGTGATTGGGCCAGTTTCGCCAAAAGCTTCAAATGGGCATTGTTTCATCTTTGTGGTCATCGATTATTTCACCAAATGGGTGGAGGCCGCTTCATATGCTAATGTAACTAAATCGGCTGTTAGCAAGTTCTTAAAAAAGGAAATCATCTGTCGATATGGAATATCAGAAAGGATCATATCTGACAACGCATTGAATTTGAACAACAGTACGGTAACGGATGCCTACAGGCAGTTCAAGATTAGACACCACAACTCGTCACTGTATCGCCCGAAGATGAACGGTGCGGTCGAAGTAGCCAATAAGAACATCAAGAAGATTGTGGGGAAAATGACTGAGACTTATAAAAACTGGCATGAGAAATTGCCATTCGCCCTCTATGCCTATCGAACGTCTGTCAGAACTTCCACCGGGGCAACGCCCTTCTCATTAGTCTATGAAATGGAGGCAATTTTACCCATAGAGGTCAAGATTCCTTCCCTCAGAGTTTTGTCAGAGATATGGTTGGATGAAGCAGAATGGATCCAGTCCCGATACGATCAGCTGAACTTGATTGAAGAAAAGAGGCTAAGGGCTATCCGTCATGGTCAGATGTACCAAAAGCGAATTATGCGAGCTTACAACAAAAAGGTTCGTCCCAGAGAATTTCACGAGGGAGACCTAGTATTGAAAAAGATTCTGCCCATACAAAAGGATTTCAGAGGAAAATGGATGCCTAATTGGGAAGGACCTTATATGGTAAATAAAGCCTTTTCTGGTGGAACATTGATATTGGCCGAAATAGATGGCAAGGCTTTACCCAATCCCGTGAATTCAGATTCGGTTAAGAAATACTTCGCCTAAAAAAAAATAGAAGGAGAGGTCAGGGTGAAAACTCGCAAAGAGCACCTTGAGACTAAAAGGGTTTTGAATTGAAAACCTGTAAAAGGGCGATTCAAATATTGATCAAAGGTGGGGCATACAATACCTAAATTAACAAGGAAGAGAGATGTTACATCTTGGGGCATCTACGAGGGTACTCTAGATCACCTAAAACACATATTGAGCAAAAAGGGAGTCCTCAAGAAGTTAGTACAGAGAAGCTCACACTGCGATATCTGGGGCACCTATTCCCTTTTTATTCATTTTGTATTCCAGCAATGTTTGCTGACTGTGATTAATCTATTCTCTTTTTATTCATTTTGTATTCCAGCAATGTTTGTTGACTGTGATTAATCTATTCCCTTTTTATTCATTTTGTATTCCAACAATGTTTGTTGACTGTGATTAATCTATTCCCTTCAAATTTTGTTTCTAACAAATTTCAATTTCGACATTGTTATGATCCTTTTCAAGCATTTTGCATTGAAATGATGATTAATGGACTAAAGCCATTTTCGCAAAAAGAGTTCTGCGTATTACTCTGAAAGTTTCTACATAGTACAGGAACCTAAAACAGGACTATTATTTAGAACTAACCAAACTCAAAGATTGGAAGCATATGAGAAGAAAGAGTTTAAATTGGGACCACCTCTTCGGGTTTTCTGTTCAAAATTAGAGCTGAACAAGAAGACAAGGTACCATTTCAATGAAAGAACCTTGATGAACAAAGAGCAAGGGCAACCTAAACATTAAAAAGGATTCATGCTCACAACATGTTGCACTCATACATTCATAGATCATTCATAATGCATCTAATTAGGAGCATTTGATTCATTTTGATCATAGTATCCTAATTCTTTGACATAAGCATAGATACATGAAACTGATTCTACAGATCATGTTCCTAGAATCAGTGAATTCACCAGACCTTAACCACCTAAGCAGTAGGGTAACAGACTGAAGATATAGATCTTATCGCCCTAAACAGTAGGGAAACAGATCAAAGGCAACGAGCTTTAACCCCCTAAGCAGTAGGGTAACAAGCTGAAGTTTATAGATCTTATCACCCTAAGCAGTAGGGAAGCAGATCAAAAGACGGCGAATCTTGCCTTCCTGAAGTTGCAGTGAAGCAGATACAAACCACCAAGCCTTACCCCCTAAGCAGTAGGGTAACAGGTTGAAGATCCACACATCTTATCACCCTAAGCAGTAGGGAAATAGATCGAAGATGATGAGCTTTAACCCTCTAAGCAGTAGAGTAACAAGCCAAATTTACAGACCTTGACCCCCTAAGCAGTAGGGTAATAGGCTGAAAATTACAGATCTTGTCTCCCTGAGGTCGCGGTGGAACAGATCGAATCCAGTAAGTCTCATCTCCCTGAATTCGTAGTGGAGCAGACTGAAGATTTACAGATCTAACCCCCTAAGCTGTAGGGAAGCAGATCGAAAGTGATGGGCTTCAACACCCTAAACAATAGGGTAACAAGCCAAATTTTCAAACCTTAAACCCCTAAGAAGTAGGGTAACAGGTTGAATTTACAGATCTAAACCCCTAAGCAGTAGGGAAACAGATCAATGATGACAAGCCTTAACCCCCTAAGCAGTAAGGTAACAGGCTGAAAATCAAATGTCTTCTCCCTGAAACAGCAGTGCAGTTGATCCAAGTACAACAGATCCCCTTGAAGTTTCAGTAGAGTTAATTGAAGTCACATGTCTTATCTCCCTAAAAATTGTAGCAGAGTAGACTGAAGATAGCAAATCTTATTTCCCTAAATATGCAGTGGAGCGGAGTGAAGCTAAACAAACAGGTCTTATCTGAAGTTGCAATGGAGCACATTGAAGATACTTGAAGGAAAGAAGAGCCAAGGAAAGTCAAGACTCGACGTGGTTGGGACAAACGGGTCTTTCTTGAGAATCTTTGCTTTATTCTCGTTACACGACAACAAGCAAGAGGGCATTTATGACAGCCCGTTTGACCTGACCTGCACTCCAACAGAAGCCCACTAAAGACCCAAACTAACCAGAACCTACCTAATTACTCTAGCCCAATTACAACCCAAAAACCCTAACACAAAAAATAAACCCTAGCCCCCCAAGCTGCTGCTGCCTCTTCCATCGGTCCCATCCCACCGCCCCAGTCACATCTCCTGTAAGCACCGCCACTGTGCCACCGCCCCACTTGCACCTACAGCATTAAAAGGGAAAGAGCAGTACGCAAAGAAGAAGATCTTGAAAAATGGGCTACAAAAGCCACAATGGGGATCGGGTGTAAGGGTTGGATTTTAGGCTCTTAATTTTCATTCCATTTGAAATATATCAAGAAGATTAACAATTAAAAAGGCTTTGTAACACAAACACGAATCAGCAGCAAGGAGTATCAAAGGCCAATCTAAAGCTCTATTTACCATTTTTATTTTACCCTTTTTTCTTTACTTTTTTCGAATATTGTTATCACATATCACTCCTATTTTATTAAAAATAACATACATATACTAAACAAATATAAAATAGAAAAAAAAGAAATAAAATTTACCCTTGGGCGATTTCTGGCCACCGTGTACGGTGGCCAGAGCGGCGGACGGCACGGAAGACGGCGACCGGTCCGGCAGTGGAGGCCTGGGGCTAAGAGAGAATTGGAGAGAGTGGGTTTCTGTTTTTTTTTAGAAGAGGAGAAAATTGATTTTTTTAAAGAAATTTTGGGCTTATATAGTGACCCAATATAGCGCCGTTTTGGGCCTCAACTCACAGCACCAAAACGACGCCGTTTAGGCGCCGACCCGAAGACCCGACCCGCTCCACTAAGGATCCGCGTGTTTTTGGACTGAGGGTCTATTTGCGCCCTCAGTCCCTCCGCTTTGAGGTCGGTTTCAATGAGGTCCCATTCCTTTTTCTCGCCTTTTAATTTCGCCCACAAAGTTTCATATTTGTTCCATTTTGATCCCGTACGAAGCACAGTGTTTTGAAGAATGGGATATTTCCCTTTTTAATCCCCCATGATTTTCGCGCCTTTTGAATGGGTCCATCCTCCGACTTTTATTTTTAAATTTGGCCCAGGAACTTTACTCTTGTTTCGAATTTAGTCCTTTCCCATTGTGAAAAATAAAATAGAATAAAATAAATAAAAATAAAGAACACATAAATTTTACGTGGAAACCCTTTCGGAAAAAAAACCACGGGCAGAGGAGAAGAAAATTCACTATGTCGAAAAATTTTTACTCAAATACAAGAGGAATAGACTATGTCTATTTATAGGCTTGCAAAGCCATATTCTAGTAGGATTGAAACACCTTATCCTAATCAATATAAAATAGATGGAGTTTAATAAGGTTTAAAACCTTATTCTAAAATAAAATAAAAGAAGTCTAGTTCTATATGGATTTTACTTTTATTTTATTTTCCATCGTATTTTATTTAAATAAGAATTTGGGTCACTTAATTCTAACAATCTCCACCTTGACACAAATTCTCAATGAACAAGTTCTTCATCGCGAACTTTCAATAAACAAGTTCTTCACCTCTTCCAAAAACCCCTTAAGGGTTTAACTTCAACAATGAACACCAACCAAGTCTAAGCAATGCTCAAACTTGGTTATAGGAAGTGACTTAGTCATCATATCTGCAGGATTTTCATGAGTGCTAATTTTGCTCACAACAATATCACCACGAGCAATAATATCACGAACAAAATGATACCGAATATCAATGTGTTTTGTTCTCTCATGAAACATTTGATCTTTTGTAAGAAAGATGGCACTGATCGTCACAAAATATCGTGCTGATTTGAAGGTCTTCATTGAGTTCACTAAATAGTCCTTCAACCAAATAGCTTCTTTACAAGCCTCAAGAATCGCCATGTACTCAACTTCGATTGGTAGACAAAGCGATATGTAGTTTGCAAAGTGGCTTTCCAACTAATTGCACAACCTCCGATTGTAAAGACGTAACCTGTGAGAGATCTTCTTCTATCAAGGTCTCCAGCAAAATCAGCATCAACATACCCTATAACTCCATCTTTAGTTCTTCCAAACTGTAAGCAAACATTAGTAGTGCCTCGTAAGTATCTTAAAATCCATCGAATCGCTTTCCAATGTTCTTTACCAGATTCGCCATGTATCTCGCTAATCTGCACCGACCGCATATGATAAATCGACGTGAACAAACCATAGCATACATGAGAGATCCTCTGCACTAGAGTATGGAACATGTGACATGTACTCAATCTCATTATCGATTGAGGAGATAAGGCCGATGAAAGTCCGAAATGGGTCGCTAAAGGAGTACTAACAGCTTAGCACTCTGCATATTGAACCCGCAAAGAACTTTCTCAATATACCCCTTCCGACTTAGGTACAATTTACTTGCTTTTCTATCTCGAGAATCTCCATACCAAGTATCTTCTTTCTGGTCCTAAATCTTTCATCTCAAATTCTTCACTTAGTTGGGCTTTAACCTTTCTTATCTCTCTTTTATCTTTTGTCGCTATCAACATGTCATCAACATAAAGAAGTAGATACACAAAAGAACCATCAACATTTTTCTTAAAGTAGACACAACTGTCAAAACTACTTCTTTTGAAATCATGAGAAGTCATAAAGGAATCAAACCTCTTGTACCCTTGTCTTGGTGATTTGTTTCAAACCGTAAAGGGACTTTTTCAGCAAGCAAATATAGTCCTCTTTTTCGAGACTATAAAACCCTCTGGTTGTTGCATGTAAATATCTTCCTCAAGTTCTCCATGCAAAATGCGCTTTTACATCTAAGCGCTCAAGCTCCAAATCATGCATGGCAACAATACCAAGCAAAGCTCGAATCGAACTATGCTTAACAACTGGAGAGAACACATCTGTGAAGTCCACTCGAATTTGATGTAACCCTTTGCAACAAGCCTTGCTTTATATCCGGTTCTTCAACTCCTGGAGTCCTTCTTTCTTTTTAAACACCCATTTACAACGAATGACCTTTTTACCTTTAGGAAGTTTTACAAGATCCCATGTTCTGTTTTTGTGGAGTGATTCCATCTCCTCTTGCATAGCAAACATCCACTTTTCTCGAGTCTTCACACTAATCGCCTCGAATAATTAAATGGCTCTTGATTCGCATCTATATCTTCACCACATTTAAAGCATAAGCAACTAGATCAACCTCGGCATACTTCTTTGGAGGTTTAATTTCTCTTCTTGTCCTGTTTTTGGCGATAGAGTATTGCGGTGAAGAAGCAACTCTATTCTCAATTTTGTATCTTGGCTTGAGGAGTTGATTCAGATTAATCGATGCTCCACCGCTTTTGGTTTTCTTTATTGGAAGAGTCTTTAAGAGATAAGTTAGGTAGCATAGCGGTTTCATCAAAACAACATCTCTGCTAATCACAACTTTTCTATTTTCAGACACCATAACTTATAGCCTTTTACACCAGCTTTATAACCAAGAAAACGCATTTAATGGATCTCGGTTCCAATTTTCCATTATCAACATGAGCATACGCAGGACACCCAAAAATCTTTAAATCGAATAATTAGCGGGATTACGGACCATACCTCTTGTGGAGTCTTTTCTCAATGGCAAGCGGATGGAGATCGGTTGATCAAAAACATGCGATGAGGTCGCATTCGCCCAAAATGACTTCGGTAAGTTGGCATTTGACAACATACATCGAACCTTCTCCATGATCGTTCTGTTCATTCGTTCTGCAACGCCGTTTTGCTGTGGAGTATGACGAACTGTCAAGTGTCTCATGATCCTTCGACTTGCACAATCTATTAAACTCATCGAGCGTAACTCTAAGCCATTATGCATGCGGAGGTATTTTATCTGTTTTCCCGTCTGTTTTTCAATCATAATTTTCCAAGACTTAAATGTGGAAAACACATCGCTTTTCTGCTTCAGGAAGAACGCCCAAACTTTTCTGGAAAAATCATCAATAAAGGTTAGCATATAATTAGCTCCACCTCTCGAAGGCACTCTAGACGGCCCCACAGATCGTAATGGATATACTCCAACGCTTCCTTCGTGTTATGGATTCCTCTAGTGAATCGAACTCTCTTTGCTTCCCAAAACACAAAGGCTCACAGAAATTCGGTTTGCAAATTCCTTGCCCATTAAGAAGTCCTCTTTGCTTAATTCGCCATGCCATTCTCACTCATATGCCCTAGGCGATATGCCAAAGTTTAGTAATATCATCATCGACAAGGAAGAGGAAGCGACAATTGCATCACCGAGAATGATAGAACCACAGAAACATATAACTTGGCAATCTTTCTTTGCCCTTTCATCACAACAAGGACCCTTTGGAAATCTTTAAAACCCCACTTTCAGTTGTGTATCTGCCCTTTTGAATCAAGAGTACTCAACGAAATTAAATTTCTTTTCAATTCGGAACATGCCGCACGTCACTAAGTGTTCGACAACTCCATCAAACATCTTAACTTTAATTGTTCCAACACCGTGATTTTACATGAAGCATTATTTCCCATCAAAACAACACCTTGACATCTTGTTTCATAAGTTGTAAACCAATCCCGATTGGGACTCATGTGGAAGGTGCGGACTGAATCAAGTATCCACTCCTCGCCACTTTAGAATCATTGATGAAGCAACTAGAAGTTCACCATCGCCGTAGTCTTCTACAACATCACTTCACCGAATTTTCCGGCTGTTTTCCTTTTGATTCATGACCTCCCTTTTAATCTTATTTTGTAGCTTATAGCACTCAGATTTAATGTGCCCTTTCTTCTTGCGAAGTTGCAAGTTTTACCTCTGCTTGAAGATTTCGATCTACCCTTAGATTTACCACGAGGATTCCGTTCTGTGTTCTACCACGATCATCATCAACATTCCGGTCTTGTCTCCCACGAACAATGAGACCCTCTCCCGAGAGTTGGGTTTAACCACAAGATGCTTCATCTTATCATACGAGGTTAAAGAATCATAAACCTCATCAACTGTGAGAGACTCGGCTATATAAAATCGTGTCTCTAAAGGTTGAATAAGACGGGCAACGAACAAAGTAGAATCAACCCTAGATCTTCCTTATCATCTTGAACCTCCATGGCCTCCAAGTTTGAGAGAATTTCTTTAAACAACATTAAGTGTTAGGTGTCTGACGCACCTTCCTCCAAACGATGAGCATAAAGACGCCGCTTCATATGCAACTTGCTTGTTAGAGTTTTCGACATACATATTTGTTCTAGCCTCTTCCATAATGCAATGGCGGTTTTTCTTTCATCACATCCTGTAAAATTTCGTTGGACAAATGCGGATGTAATTGTGTTAATGCCTTTCGATCCTTACGCTTCTTCTCTTCATCTGTTAATGTCGAAGGCATCTTATCTATCCTAGCGGGGCATCCTCTAGATCCATCTGCAAGAAGCGCTTGCATCTTAATTTGCCACAACGCAAATCGGTGTTGCGATCTAACAAATGAATTTCATACTTCAAAGACGCCATTACCGTGATCGAGATGAATAACCCGGAAGCTCGATACCAATTTGTGAAAAATAAAATAGAATAAAATAAATAAAATAAAGAACACATAAATTTTACGTGGAAACCCTTTCGAAAAAAAAACCACAGGCAGAGGAGAAGAAAATTCACTATGTCGAAAAATTTTACTCAAATACAAGAGGAATAGACTATGTCTATTTATAGGCTTGCAAAGCCATATTCTAGTAGGATTGAAACACCTTATCCTAATCAATATAAAATAGATGGAGTTTAATAAGGTTTAAAACCTTATTCTAAAATAAAATAAAAGAAGTCTAGTTCTATATGGATTTTACTTTTATTTTATTTTCCATCGTATTTTATTTAAATAAGAATTTGGGTCACTTAATTCTAACACCCATATTTAATGCGGATTTTATTATTTTTATTTTTAATATTATTTATCATTTTACTCATTATTCTCGTTATTATTAGCATATTTACACTATTATTTAAAAATTTTATATAAATATTTCATGCATATATTTATAGTTTTCTTATTTATATTATTGTTATTCCTAATGTATATTATGCATATGTGCATTAAAATACTATACTATATTATACACACATTAATACCGTGTCATATATTTATCATCATTATATCCATTTTTTTACCCTATTATATTTATTATTAATATTAATATATGTTTTATTGTATATCTTTAACATATATATACGAATACATTTATATATTATTATTGGTTTATGATATTATTGTTTTGTTAATAGATTTGTGTCATATTAATATATATTTATATACTCCATATTGTGGATATGTATATTAATATTATATCATGTATATCATTTTGTTATAGTTCTATATATTGTAAATATCATATTATGTTTTATCATGTATATGTTTTAATATATTATGTGTATATTTTGTTTCGTATGTTATGTATATATTATGTATATGCTTTTAAATATTATTATATATCTATTTTCAATATATATTTATGTAATGTTTTTTATTATTATTACCATTATTATTACTAATATGTATATACACTATGTAATTTTCATTATATTACGTATACATTTTTATACTACGATATGCATCTTTTAATATTGTACTATTATTATTATCATATATATATATATATATATTTCTTTCATATATTTCTTATAACCTCTATTGTTACGTATATACCTTAACCCATATATGTATATACTTTTATATCATTACTATTGTTATCATTGTCATTTTATTTTTCATTTTTATATCTATTTATTTATTTATTTGCTTATGTGTTCGATTATTCCATTTTCCCCACGCACGTGTTTACATTTATATGATACTTAGCCTCGCTTATTGTTTCATCTTTTATAACTGTTCATGTTATTGTTTTGACACTATCATCATATTATTATACGTGTTAATACCATAATTTGCTTTCATATTTTATTAAATCACATCATGTTTTTTGATACCTTAAAATAATCCTTTCATAAAAGTGATATTTCGTATTTGGAAATTGAGAAAATCGTGCCCTAACTTCTGGGTTTCGATTTTCTCTTTTAACCTAAATCACGAAATATTCTTTTAAATCAAAATACGAATTTTAAAAATGCTTATTTTCAAGAATGCGACGTGTGGTACCCTAACTTACCGGGTATGGCATTTTGTTACTTCGAAATAAGATTTTTCGCAAATAAAGGCGATATTTGGTGTTCGGAAATTCGAGGAAACATACCCTAACTCACTGGGTTTTGATTTTCCTCGTTCACCCTAACTAACCGAATATCTTTTAAAACATGTTAATTTTAAATAAAAGGCAAGCTCGCTCTCGAAAATTCAATATGTCGTGTCCTAACTCACTGGATGTGACATTTTATATTTTGAGACGAGAAGGTCTTTAATACTAGAGCATTTTCATAAAGAAAGATCGTATTTCAAAAGTCTTCAAAGTTTTCAATCTTCGATCTTAAGACATTAATTAATCAACTAGGTACCAATTTTGCGCGTATCGAGGGTGCTAATCCTTCCTCGTGCGTAACCGAATCCCGAACTCATTTTTTTATTTTCGTAGACCCAAAATTATCATTTTAGTAAATCTTACTTTTATTAAAATGGTTAATTTAAAGGTGACCCGATCGCACCTCATCAAAAGGATTGGTGGCGACTCCCATTTTTCGTTTTTGTTTTCAAATCCAAGTCGATCCCCGTTTTTTTAAAAAAATGGTTACGACACGGGTTTTCACCTTGATCCCTTTTTTTTTTAAGATGCCCTTTTTCGGGTTTTCATCTTGATTTTCTTTTTTCAAGCATAATATTTATTCACAGCATTTGAGTTTACTGGATTCGATAACTCTTTCCCATCCATCTCTGTGAGAATCAAAGCTCCACCCGAGAATGCTTTCTTCACGACGTATGGTCCTTCCCAATTTGGTGCCCATTTTCGTCGCAGATCTTTTTGTATTGGGAGAATCTTTCTCAGCACGAGTTCTCCTTCATGGAATTCTCTTGGCCGTACTTTCTTGTCATGGGCTGCGATCATTCTCTTCTGGTACATCTGTCCATGACAGATTGCCTTTAAACATTTTTCTTTGATGAGGTTCAACTGGTCATATCGAGCTCGAATCCATTCTGCTTCTTCTAGTTTTGATTCCATTAAGACTCGTAGAGAGGAGATCTCAACCTCGATAGGTAGCATAGCTTCCATTCCATGGACCAGAGAAAAAGGAGTTGCTCCCGTAGATGTCCGCACAAATGTACGATATGCATACAAAGCAAATGGTAGCTTCTCGTGCCAGTCTTTATATGTCTCGGTCATTTTTCCAATAATCTTCTTAATATTCTTATTGGCCGCTTCAACAGCTCTGTTCATTTTTGGGCGATAGGGTGATGAGTTATGATGCTTTATTTGGAATTGTTCACACACCTCCTTCATCATCTTGTTGTTCAGATTCATGGCATTATCTGAAATGATTCTTTCAGGCAAACCATGTCGACAAATGATTTTCTTTTTCAAAAACCTGCAAACTGCAGTCTTCGTCACATTAGCAAACGAAGCGGCTTCTATCCATTTTGTGAAGTAATCAATAACCACAAAGATAAACCGGTGTCCATTAGAAGCTTTTGAGGAAATTGGCCCTATAACATTTATGCCCCACATAGAAAAAGGCCATGGAGAAGTCATGACATGAAGGAGCGAAGGGGCTAAATGGATTTTATCACCGTAAATTTGGCATTTGTAGCATTTTCTTGCAAAACTAATGCAGGCGCTTTCCATCGTCAGCCAGTAATAACCGAGTCTCATAATCTTCCTGGCCATAGTGAAACCATTGGAATGTGCCCAAAAATTCCTTCGTGGACATCTTTAAGTATTTTTCTAGCTTTAACAATATCCACGCATCTCAATAGCACTTAATCTTTTCCTCTTTTATACAGGATATCCCCATCAAGAACAAATCCCGTTGCCATTCTTCTGATTGTTCTTTTGTCGTTCTCATTTGCTTGCTCGGGATACCTTTGATTCTTGATGTATTCTAAGATATCATGAAACCATGACCGTCCATCTGGCTCTTTTTCAATGCTGAAACAATGTGCAGGGACTTCATATATGCTCATTTGAAGAGGCATTATTTTTGTTTCTCTGTTTGCTTTAAACATTGAAGCCAAAGTGGCCAGGGCATCAGCTAACTGGTTTTCTTCTCATGGGAAGTAATTAAAAGTTATTTCTTTGAATTCTTTAATCAACCCTGCCACGAGATCACTGTATTTGACTAATTTTGAATCTCTCACTTCCCAATCTCCACGGATCTGATAAATCACCAATGCTGAGTCTCCGTATACCTCTAAAGTTTGGATATTTTGTTCAATTGCTGTACGAAGTCCCATGATACAGGCCTCATATTCCGCTATGTTATTGGTACAGAAGAAATTCAGCCTGGCAGTGAACGGATAATGGTTCCCTTCTGGTGATACTAAGACTGCTCCAATCCCATGCCCCAATGCATTCGATGCACCATCAAAGCTCATCTTCCATGACTTTTCTTTTGATGACTCACATTCTTTTTCTGTAATGCACATCAAGTCTTCATCTGGGAAATCAAATCTCAATGGCTCATATTCCTTCGTTGTTCGAGTTGCTAAGAAGTCAACTATTGCGCTCCCTTTTATCGACTTTTGGCTCACATAGACGACGTCATATTCTGATAGTAAGATCTGCCATCGTGCCATTCTTCCTGAGAGTGCAGGTGATTCCATCATGTTCTTTATTGGGTCCAACTTTGAAATTAGCCATGTCGTATGATACAGCGTATATTACCTGAGTCTCCGAGCTACCCAAACCAGAGCGCAATAGTATTTTTCTATGGACGAATACTTTGCCTCATATTCAGTGAACTTTTTGCTGAGGTAGTAGATCATCTTTTCTTTCTTTCTTGACTCGTCATGTTGCCCCAGTACGCAACCCATTGAATTCTCAAACACAGTCAAATACAATATCAATGGTCTTTCCGGCATTGGCGGTACTAGCATTGGAGGACTAGACAAATACTGTTTTATCTTATCAAAAGCCACTTGGCACTCCTCGTTCCATTCTCCGGGATTATATTTTTGAATGAGTCGAAAGATTGGGTCGCATTGGTTGGTAAGTTGAGCGATAAATCGGGCAATATAGTTTAATCTCCCTAAAAATCCTCTGACTTCCTTTTGCGTGCGCGGGGGTGGTAACTCTTGAATGGCTTTTATTTTATCTGGATAAACCTCGATACCTCTCTCGCTGACAATAAAGCCTAGCAACTTTCCCGAGGTAGCCCCAAACGTACATTTGGCCGGATTGAGCTTTAGCTGGAACTTTCTCAGTCTGTCGAACAACTTCGTCAGGTTCGCTACATGCTCTTCTTCCCCTCGGGACTTAGCAATCATATCGTCGACTTAGACCTCTATTTCTTTATGCATCATGTCATGGAATAATGTTACGATAGCCCTCTGATATGTTGCCCCAGCATTCTTTAATCCGAACGGCATCACCTTGTAGAAGAATTTCCCCACATTGTTATGAAAGTAGTTTTCTCCATATCCTCGGGGGCCATCCTGATCTGATTATACCCCGAGAATCTATCTATGAAAGAAAACAATGAATGCTTTGCTGTGTTATCCATCAACGTATCAATGTGTGGCAAGGGAAAATTATCTTTAGGACTTGCTCGATTCAGGTCACGATAATCCACGCACATTCGTACTTTGCTGTCTTTCTTTGGTACCGGGACTATGTTAGCCACCCACTTTGGATATTTGGAGGCTTGTAGGAAGCCAGCATCAAATTGCTTTTTTACTTCCTCTTTTATTTTCAACAACATCTCAGGTCTCATTCGTCTTAGCTTTTGTTGAATGGGTTTGCATTCTGGCTTCAATGGAAGCTTATGGACCACTATATCTTCATCCAATCCTGTCATATCCTGATATGACCATGCAAATACATCTTTGTACTCGCGGAGCAAAGCAATCAAATTGTGCCTGGTGCCCCCTGAAATAGAGGTCTCAATCTTCACTTCTTGCTTCCTTTCTTAAGTTCCCAAATTTATTGTTTCAATAGATTCTTGATGAGGCAAAATCAGTTTATCCTCTTGTTCCACCATTCTTAGTAAGTCAGGAGACGAGATATAGTCTTCAGCATTTTCTTCGACTTCGAATTCTCCTAAACAAATGTCCTTCTCGAAATCGATTTGAAGATTTGTAACGAGTTTGTTCATATTGTTGATATCTGAGCACCTGAAAATTGAATGGAAAAGGAAACTATAGAGGAGCATCAAAGTATTGGGACCAAGAAGCGAAATGTTATGGCATGGTATGAGGCAAATGTACAGATAAGCTATGAAATGAGAAGATGATTATGAAATTAGTGATAATGCGAAAGATCGTGATAAAATGCATCTTCATTGATATTCATTTAAATGATAAAGAGCGAATGCAAGCCCTTACAAAAGAATTCTATTATATCTAAGGACACAATAGAGGGTTAATGTTTGAGCATTACTCTGAAGACTTATAAACTACAAGAAGGTCCTCAGTAGTCCAATTGTTCAACATGAAACCAGGAGGACAAGGGCGTATCGTTGAAACATCTTTAATTGTCTCACTTCCTTTGTCAATGACATTTATACTGACATTCTGAAGACCTCTTTCAATTAATAACAGCGTGCTTTGTATAGTATCCTATCCGGGGTATATCATCCCTGCAGATGTAAATATTTTTGACAAAGGAGGGTACGTTATGGGCTCCCATTCTATTTCTCGGCCCAAAGTTCTCGCAATCCTTCTCTCTTGATCCTTTTTCCACTGTTTTCTTCTTTAACGCACATCTGGTTAGAACCCTAAACCGTATCGAGCTTTGTGATGTACCGGCTTCAAGGCCCTAACTATTCCTTATAGATACCTTCCCAAACCTTTCCTTGCTCGGGCTCCTCTTCCCACAGTCATCTTGATACCCATCCTGGTATTTCTTGACAGTTTTGGCGCGGGAATTCTGTTTCCCTCAACGACGAATGTGGCATTGACAAATTCAAGAGATCGGAAGGAACATTCCATAGCATCTTTACTTACTTCAATGTATGGTGCATCGGCAAAAATATATGCTACAATGTCTTCTTCTCCCTCGACAGTGACCAAACAGCCATCCATGATAAATTTCACCTTTTGATGGAGGGATGATGGGGCTGTACCAGCAGAATGGATCCAAGGTCTTCCCAAGAGACAATTGTATGATGGTGTAATGTCCATGACTTGAAATTCAACATCGTATATGTAGGGACCCACTTCTAGAGGGATCTCGATTTTTCCCATGACTTCACATCTTCTTCCATCAAATGCCCTTACTGTGGAATGGTAAGGCCTTAGATAGGACAAATCCATCGGAATTCTGAAAAGTATGGCCAAAGGCATGACATTGAGTGCCAATCCATTGTCGATGAGCACGTTCGATATTATATAGCCCTTACAACGGGTTGTGATATGCAATGCTTTCACTGAACCTTTACTATTGGGCGGTATTTCATCATCACTAAAAGAAATGAAATTATCCGCATTCAAGTTGTTCACCCATCTATCAGTTTTTCAATGGATATATTGTTTGCCATATAAGCTTGATTTAACACTTTCAGCAGAGCGTTCCGGTGTGGTTCTGAATTCAACAGTAGAGATAATACCGAGATTCGCGCTGGCTGCTTACTCAATTGTTCTACCACGTTGTACTCACTGTGCTTGATAAATTTTAAGAATTCCTGTGCTTCCTCCTCGTCCACAGGCTTTTTAGCTTCTTGTTTAGGCACGGTTTCATACTCATCTTCGGTCACGTGCATCGGTGCTTTTCCTTTCTGTTTCAAGTCACTGTTCTTCTTCACTGGTTCGACCTCTTTCGAATAACATCTTCCACTACGAGTGAAATGACCTACTTCCCCAACGCTTCCAGTCATGGCTTTGGGTTTTTCATCTTCAGGTGTGACGATATTGACGTCATTTCCATGGTACTGCTTTATTGTCCTTGTAGGGGAAAGGAGATGGTACCTCCATTATCACTTTTGGTTTCACCGGCTCCTTCTTCGCGTCATAATAAATTATTAACGGTCGGTCAGCGCTATACGGGAAACCTGACGATTGATGGTTAGAGGCGTATATTTCTCCTCTATCAGCCTCTTCGCCTTTATAAAAAATCCCAATCTCCTTATTGTCCATCATATTTTGCAGTAATCTCCTGAACTCTTCGCAGGATTAAATGTCGTGCCCCTCAATATCATGGAATTCGCAAAAACTTTGATCTTTTGTATTCCTTCCCTCGAATACTCTGTTAAGATGACAGAGCAACCCCTTTTCAACTAGCACCTCCCAAATTTTCTGCAGAGGTGTTCTTATTTCAGAAACTCATCTTCTACTTTGTCATTTGTCCTCCTCTCCCACTGCGCTCACATTCCCTTCAGCGTGGTTTGGGAATGGGTTCCCGAATGTACCGCCAGTGCCATCAAATCGCAGAATGCCTACATCGATGAGTCCTTGAACTCTCCTTTTGAAGGCAAGACAATTCTCCGTAGAATGCCCCTAGTTCCTGGCATGGTATGCACAACTAGCATTTGGATCGTACCATTTCGGGTATGGAGGCTTAAGGCGTGCCATGTAGTGGGAAGATATTAATTGCTTCTCCAAGAGTTTTGGGTACAGTTCCCTATATGACACAGGAATAGGAGTAAATTGCGGTTTCTCAGGATTGGGTCTTGCTGGCCTCTATTCGTTTCTGGGTTGGCTTTAAGCAGGTACAGTGTTTTGTGGGAATATGGTGACGGGTCTTTGGTTGTTCGCGGCGTATACGGGGTAGGAAGGAGGTGGTACTTGGTAGTAAGGGGTTTGAGGGGGATAATAGAAATTCGGAGATGGATAATTTCGAGGTTGGGGTGGGTTTGGATATGGATTAAGGGTATAACGACTTCCCATTCCCACCATGTGGGCTTCTGGTTCTTTCTTCTTCATGAGCGCTACCCTTCTTGAACTTTCTTGACCTTCCATTCTACCGCTCTTGACAGCATTTTCTATAAGCTCACCGGATATTACAATATCCGCAAAGTCCTTCGTGGCACTTCCCACTAGTTTGTCATAAAACGGCGCCTTTAAATTGTTGATAAAGAGAACCGTTATCTCCATTTTTGTTAGTGGGGGTTCCACTTGGGCTGAGACGTCCCTCCATCTCTTCGCATACTGTCTGAAAGTTTCCGATGGCTTTTTGTCCATCATTTGCAGAGTTATCCAGTCTGGCACCATATCCGATACATGCTTGTATTGCTCACAGAATGCTGATGCCAGGTCTTTTCAGGATCGAATCTTTTCCCTACTAAGCTGGTTACACCACCGAAGAGCCGATCCTACTAGACTATCTTGGAAGCAATGTATGAGTAGCTTATCTTCGTTCACATAGCCGGTCATCTTCCGGCAGAACATGATGAGATGCACCTTTGGGCATCTTGTCCCATCGTACTTTTCAAAGTCAGGCACCTTGAACTTCGGAGGCAACACCAGATCGAGCACCAAACTGAGCTCTTTGGCACTCAACGCAGAGAAGGCTTCAGTACCTTCTATTGCTTTGAGTCTTTCTTCCAAACTCCTATACTTATCCTGAACATCATGATCATCCATTTTCAACCTGGCTATCTCTGCTGGATCGTCCAAATCTGGAACGAGTGGATCAGCAGAACTAGCCTCCGGGTTTGATACGAACACTCCCCCTGCCCCAGATTAGCAGGTGGTACAGGTCGCTGCTCCAGGTCTATAGGTTCTCCTTGAGGGCGTTCTTTTTGCATTACATGTGCGTAAGGTGGAGTGAATCCTGGGGGATAGAGCGGATCTTAATCGTGATTAGCCCTTGACTGTGGTTCCACAACGTCAGGGTTCATAGGTCCTTTTCCTTTTACTAGAGCTGACATCATTCCATCATATTGGCCATTTGGTCTCTTTGTTCGAGCAATTCTTCTCGAGATCTCACCATTAAGTCTCTTATCTCTTACTGCGACTTGGCCAACTACTATTGTAATTCCCTCTAAACTCTTTCCATCCTTTCAATTCTTTCATTGAATTCAACCTCCATTGCCCTAGCTTGTCGACGCGTTCTATACGAATGACATGGTTCCAGGCTTGTGGTATTACAACTGTAAATTGTATGTTTTAACCTTAGCGAATGATTATGGGATATGCAATGAATGAATGAATGAATGCATAAATGTCAAATGAATGTTAGTCATGAAAGAAATGCAAGAAGTTGGTGTTGATTTCAAGATAGCCCCTATTTAGGTATTTCATTCATCAAAAGAGTTCATTACAAAACATTTTGCCATTTTCGATTCAGCTATCACACAAACTTCCTAGTTATATCGCCATATTTCTTTACTCGTGCTAAGAACTCTGATATGTTTGATCTTCGACTTGGAGGGAATTGGCAAATGAGAATTTCAACTTCTTCCGATAATTGTACCACGTGCATGGCTACCCCACGAACTTCACTGATCAAATAGCTAAGTTGCATTTCTTTTTCTTGGAGGCCCTCTTCGTAAGCACGAACGTCTCTATCATACTGACTATTCTTTTCTTCCAAAGCCTTCAAGAGAGTATCTAGCTATTATTGACGATCTTGCAGCATATCTTTTAATTATCGTATTCTCACTTTTAGGTCTCGGCGTTCGGACTAACTAATCGTAAGTTCAGCAAACACAGTTTCATATTCGGCGTTCTTCCTCCTTAATTCTATCATAGCCCGAGCAGCCTTTTCCTCCTCTTTCTTCGCTTTTCCTTTCCAAAATTCTATCCCACCTTTAATATTGCTTATTTCTTCTTTCCATTCTGCCGACGACTTGCCCAGCCCACTATTATTTATTGTGCTTCTTAACTTCTTATTTTCCAGATGAAGATCTCTTAAGTCATTTCTTACGACTTCAGCCTCTTTTTTCACTTTCTCGGTTCTGGATCTTTCAATCTGAACGTCGATCTTCAATTGGTAGTTTTCCTCTTAAAGAGCACTAAGGTCCCGAGACATTTTGGCCTTTTCTCGTTCAAATTCTTGTCTTGCCATTTCTAGCTCAGGCAACATTTCTTCCGAGAAAGGAGTAGTTCGTTGACGAGATTTGCTGACTATTCACCCGTTGCTTCTTCCAAATGTCGTAATCTTAGGTGAGGGTATCAGCATAGAGAGCCAATTCCATGAGATAAACTTTCTTCCAAGATTTTGCAGTGTCTCGGACCCTCTTCATATACCCTTTACCCGCGAAAGTGAACTCGGATTGTGCCAATCCTCCAGTGGCGGGTATGAATTGTCGCGAAGAAAATTGTCTTTGGACCAATAGCGGGGCATATCCAACTCTTCCTCATACCCCGAGTAATGGTACCCAATCTTGATCTCTAACCTTGTATTGCAGAACCGAAGGGCGGATCCACGGTGCTCTCCAGGTTACATCTTCAGCTCGAAGGTTTTGAAAAACTGAAACCTAATGTTCTTCAGTGACATCTTTTGGCCATTCTCTCTCAATATAGGCTTCCAACGGGGCGAAAGTTTTTGAAAACATGTGGTACGATGTGCGCTCTACTTTCCAAAAATAGCTCAAAATCCAGACATTTAGTAATTGCGCGCATCCGATAAAGCGTCTTTTCCCATTTTCCTACAACTGTTTAAGGATCTAAAGGTCTTAGCCAAGATAGTCGGGACAGGGTTGATTCCTTGTTTTAGTCTTTCGAAGAAATCCACCACCGCAACTTCTATGTGTCCAAGGACTTTCGAGAAGATGATCAAACCATAAATGGCCAAAGTGAATAGATTTACCCTTTTCAACATGTCAGGATAGTTCAGAACCAATTCTCGTAGGGAAAACCATGGAATGCAAATGGTTTCATTCTTCTTCTTTATCTGTTTTTTGGCACATGCGTCAATCATGTCTGTCAATCTTACTAACTTTTTCTTGAAGGTCATCGGCTTAGGTTCTTTCACATATATCTTATAGGGTTGTACATTATCGACACGAAGTAAAGCAGCGTACTCTTCTATAGTCGGGGTCATATCTTCTCGATTGAAGGTAAAACATTGGTAGACCGGATCCCAAACTCTGATCATGGCTTGAATCAAACGCTCGTCTATATTGACAGCAATCAAATTGGCTATGTCCCCATACCTTTCAGTGAAGATACCCCTAGTGTCCGAGTCCCACTGATTCCAAACCCGAACCAAATCTTTAAGGTTATTCTGGCGAACATTCACAGTTACGCGCTAGGGCAGATTGGCAATGCATCCCTCCACTAGACTATCCCCTTTTTCTTTCTGAGTTTTTAGAGACCAGTCCCGAACCACGGCATTCTTCTCAGTTGCTTGTATAATTGACTCTTCCATTAGAAACCCATTTTTTGGCAACCAAATATCTTGTCAACACCTTCTTAATATGATGCTTATAATGCATGATGTAAAATAAAAATAAAAACAAACAACCTTGGTTAGTAATCACAACAAATATAAATTACGGAAAATCCAAATAAAAAGTGTAAATGTCAAAGAGATAAAAGGTAAGAGGCGTTTCTCCCATGTACTTATTTTGGTGACTATTAACGGACGAAGGTTCGGTATGGCTCTTGTTAGGTGGCTCGTACGGTTCACTATATGCGGTTTTGGTTCTAGATAGGTACTCGAATTGTCCGTACTGTCATCTACCAAGATTAGTACGAAGCCTCGATCGTAGCCCATCACAGGCTCACGAGTTCAATTCGAGGGATTACATTTACTTATGCCTATGTAGAGGGACAAGTTAACTCACGAAAGCATAAGTCATATGTAACCCGAAAGTATTCACTAGCCTGTGCGAAGGGACGAGTTAACTCACGAAGTCATAGCGTTTACTTTCACTTAAACGGATGGAGCTCGGGTATAGAGCTCATGTTATGCAAGAATGCACGTGCAAGGTGTGTGGGGAGAAACTCACAAACCTTTCGTTTTATTTAAAATTAAACTAGAGTCGTAAGAACCTAGAGCTTAAAAACAAAAGGATAAAATGAGTTAGCAAAATATTTACAACAGATGCAAGTGCATGATTTTTCAAAAAATTGAGGATCACGACTAAATGTCAATTTGAACAAGGAATTTGAAAATTTTGACAACGCGAGTTTAATTCCAGACGCGACTCTCAAAAAGGGTCCCCAGCGGAGTCGCGAGCTATAGCGACGTAAAAATTTTAGCTTTCGGTCGCTAATTGTGGCGATTTATTGAAGACTTGAAAACTGAAATTTTATTTTAAAATAAACAAGGAGTCGCCACTGATCCTTTTTCCTAGGTGTGATCGGACACCTATTAGATTCCTTTTTTAAAAACAAAAAGAAGACCGAGTTTAGGTCTACGTTAAAAACCAGAGAAAAATTAGGGTTTGGGAGTCGGTTACGCGCGAGGAAGGTATTAGCACCCTCGCGACGCCCAAAATTGGTATATTATAAACATGTGTTATCTTGATTTCCAAAAATACAAGTTCGATATGAGATTTAATCGTGATCCGATTGAAACACAAGAATTTTCAATTTTTTTGTATGTTTTTTGAGAAGGACATACCGTTTTAACACGAGCCGATTGATGTTCACCCAACATAGCGATGAAATCGATGACTTGGTGTTAAATCGATACGTTTCCTTATGTATTGAAATTAATTAGAAAAATATTTTCGTTTTAGACGTAAAGCAAATTGATATAAAATAAAAATAAATGAAAGACAGAAGTACCTTGAAACAAATAATGAATATGACAATAATATAAAAAAAAAACTAACAATGCATGCAAGATTAAATGTAATTAAAGTATCGAAACGAGAAGCATAGCGAATATGACATTAAGAGTATGTACGTAATAATATATAAAAGTATGGTATTAAAAGCATATATAACGTACATAAAAAATATATGTAATATGATACGTAAGTATATTAAATTCACGTACATAGACATAATATAAAAATATATAAAAATAAAGTAGAAAGTGATACTATGTACAAATATATATATATACATGTATAATAAAATATACACTAATATTATATAACAGTAATATTAAAATGATGATGTAATATATAAAAATATAAAAAAATATAATATAATAATAATATTAAAATAAAGTAATTAAGACAATACTATATAGATATACGTACATAATACAACAAAATATATATACATATACATGATAAAGTATTAGAAAATGCACATGTATATTAGGGATAATAATAGTAAAAAACCATTAACAATGCAACATGAATAGGCGTATAGTAGTGGTATATACAAAATATTGCATTAAGATATTTACATAGTATATGCGTATAATATAGTTATTGAAAATATATACAATATACATATATAATGAAATACATGAATAATACGATATTTGATATATACGTAATATGTATAATAAAAATAATAATTTACATAATATATAAAATATATAATATATACGTATATAACAAAACATGTACTATGGTTAATGATAATAACAATGATGATATAAATATATATATATATATATATATATATATATATATATAACAATATATTCACTATATTAACAATTATAATTGTAATGGTATTAAAATACAAAAAAGAACAATGTAACATAACAAAAATACTATATATATAAATCTTTGTATATAAATAAAAATATACACTATTATAATAATAATAATAAATATAATAACGATATTGAAATACAAAAACAAATACAATAAATATATTGAAATAAAGTAATAAAAATAAGCCTATACGTAAATATATATATATACATATATACTAAAACATATATAAATATTGGTAATAATAATGATAATAATAATAATATTGAAATATAAAAGCAAGTATAGCATTAAAAATATTAAAATAAAATAAATAAATAAACTAAATACAAATACATATATATATACGCATATAACAAGAGTGCATACTAATATATATAATAATAATAATAATGATAATAATATTAATAATATAAAATAACAAGGATATTTAATAAAAAAAAACGAAAAAAGGACTAAAATTAAACTAAAAACAAAGTTGTGGGGCAGATTTGAAAAGAAAATAAGGAGGAGAGGACCAGATGCAATATGCGCGCAACATGGGAGGACCAAAACAGTAATATCCCCAGTCATTAAAACGCAGCGCTTGGTACGGGTCTAAATTGAAAACCTCAGAGAATTAGGTGGCCAAATTGCAAAATCGTAGGAACTTAATTGTGAACTCTCGAAAAAGAAGGGCCAAATCATAAATTGCCCTTCCGCTAAAAACACACGGATTTCGACTGGAGCGGGTCGGGTCGACTGACCGGGGCCCAAAAAATACTGCTTTATTTAAAATGGGGAGACCAAAGCAGTGCGTTTTGGTCCCTATAAAGATTAAATTTTTTTTTTAAAATTTCATTTTAGCAGCAGAAGAAGAAAAAAAGAAAAAGAAAAAAAAAGAGAGGAGAGAGGAGAGGAGAAGGAATCCACTAGGGGTCACAGAGTTAAATCACGGAGCCTCGGCATGTTGCGCCGCCACCGTCTGCAGTGGTAGGAGTTTCAAAAAGGTCGAAATTTTCTTTTTTATTTCTTTCTTTTATATTTATGATGTGTAATATATATATAAATCAGTAGAATAGAAAAAAAAAGAAAAATAAAAATAAAATAATAAAAGTAAATAAATCACCTCAAATGCTTTCTTTTCAATTTTTGATATTGGGCTCTCTGATTTAATGCTATTCTTGTTCTTTTGCTGATAGAATTACTATATTTTGCTCAAAAGTTGAATATGTTTCTTATTCTCTTTGCTTGAAAAATGCCGAACCCTCTACAATGTTTTTGAATCGGGTTTTATAACCCTTTTACATCCCTTTTTTTTGTTTCTGTCATGTCTTCTGTTTTGTCCTTGCAAGGGATGGGCAAACGGTGAGCAGGTGAGTCAAAGGGTGGATGGCCGGTGGTGTCGGTGGTTGCGGCGCAAGTGGGAAAGTGGGGGGTAGGTTCGGCTAGGGTTTCTGTTTTCTGACTTGGGCTTAGGTCTAGTTGGGCTAATGGGTTGGGGTTTAAATGTATTGGGCTGTGTAATTTGTTGGGTCGATGGGTTAGTGAGTTTTAGGGGTTTAAGTGGGTCTGATAAGTTGGTATTGGGTTGAGGGTATTGATGGGTAATAGTTTTGTAAGGTTAGTAGGTAAGGGTTGTAATTGGGTTTTGGGTTAGCTTGGTAGGTTGTTTTGGGATTAATGGGTTAATGTTGTAAATGTAAGTGGGTTTGATATAAGTGGGTAATGGTTAGTGGGCTTCGGGTATCTCGTAAAGGGCCCAAAATTGGCCTGTAACACATTGGAGTTTGGACTAATTTGTTGCCATACTTGGAGTTTTTTGTTTTTGGATAATATGAATTTAGTATCTCATCACCCCTTTAAGATGAAGCCAACTCTATTTCACAATCGATTTTAGCAATGAATTGTGATGAAACCAAAAGCCCATTAAAGGAAGGCAAATAGCCCACCAACAATCTTAGTCCAATTATTAACACTATTAAGGTGTATTTGATAAATTATTGATTATTTCATTGAAAATGAATGTGTTCAACGTTTAATTTTTAATTTTGTTCGATAATATTATATTTTTACTTAATATAAAGTTTTCAACAAAAACATTGAATATAATAGGTAAGTAGATGACTACTTATCATTTGATGTGAAAAATTAAGTTGAATTTTATTTTTAAAAATCTTATTTTTGAAATAAATTATTTTCTCATTTTATTAAAAAATAAAATATTCAAAAATTATCTTTAACTTCTATCTAAAACTATTCAAAATAAAATAAAATAAATTATATTAATAAGATTCAAATTATGAAATAATGAATTTTCAAAAATAAAAATTTACTATTATCAAACAAAATAATTATATTCAATGCTTAATTCTTATTAATCTATCGATAATTTTTATAATATAAATTCAATGTTTATAAAATTCATTACTAAAATTAATTACTTATATTTTTTCAACCCTTAATTTTTAATTTATCAAGCATACTCTTAATATTATTTTTTTATCAAAACTTGCCATTAATACACATGTACAATCATAATAACCTAGAAAACAAATAATAATGAACAAATTAAGCATATATGATAATAGCCAATTTTGACTAAAAATACTAAAAGCTATGGTTGGACTAAAATTTTCAAATAAAAAAAAGTAAATTAACTTCCTAAATATTAGGACTAAATTTCATATTTTATCCAAACTCTAAGCATATTTTCACCTTAAATAAAATAACTCAAAAACGTTGTGTAATGTTTATTATTATTATTTAAAATAAAAACAAAAAATAAATTTCCAAACCAAATAAATGCTAAACATCTGTACAAGCCCAATTTTGGGCTCAAAACCCCCAAACCCAAACTAAACAAATAACCTACCCATAAACCCAACAGACCCAAAACCCACTAAAGACCCAAACAAATTAAAACCCAGCCCAACCCAAAACAATTAACAACCCAAATGCAAGAAGGAAAAGAAAACCCTAAAATTTTCACCCTAGGCTGCCGCCCCTAGGGCCACTTGCCTGGCCACCACCTCTACTCCCACCAACAGGTCAAATCCACCGCCCAAGCTGCACCTGCAATGCATTAAACAGAAATGACAGAAGCAAGAAAAGAGAATGTTGAATCCGGCTAAATATAGCCAAACAAAATGCAAACGGTGGGGCTCCTTTTTTAGTTCTAGATTTTCTTCCCTTTTTTAAAAATAGAAGAGGCAAATAACATCACAAGGCTTGGATATACTTCAAATCGCAAGGAATACAGAAAGACCGAAACCAAGGTCTATTTATTTCTTTTTTTTTCTCTCTTTTTTTCCGAATTTACTTGCATATATTATTCTTACTCTAGTAAAATAATACATATATACTCATTAAAAATATAAAAATATATAAAAAAGGGAAAAAAATTACTGAAGCGATTTCGACCACAGTGTCTATTTGGCTAAGCACCGCGGATGACACGACGGCGTCCGGCCCGCTCCTCGCCGGATTCTAGTACCTACAGAGAGAGAAGAGAGGATTAGAAGTTTTTTTTTTAGAAGAGGAGAAAGGAAATGAAATAAAAAAATTAGTTTATATAGGTAAGCAAAACGCACCGTTTTGCCCGGACCTTTAAATCGAAGCAGCGCCGTTTAGGCGCGACCCGAAGACCCGACCCGGCTGAAAGAGATCCGCGTGTTTTCTATCTGATGGGCTATTTATGCCCGTGGTCCTTCCATGTTTTTCACTCTTTTAATTTAATCCCTTTGTTATTCTTCTTTTGTTTTTAAATTTTGACCACATAAACTTTCCCGATTTTCAAATCGGTCCTTAACACATGGGCGCCGAATGACGGACACGTGTCCAGAGGCTGGAATTTTTGCCTGATAGTCCTCAAACTTCGCGAATATTTTCAGTTTTACCCATTGTTTTATTTTATTATAGTTTTAACCTCAAATTTCATTTTATTCCAATTAAACCCTAATCGACTTGATTTTAATTCTTTTTATTTTCATTTATGTATTCATTTTATTATTAATTCATTTCATTGAGGTATTTAATCATCATTATTATCTTATTTATTGTATCATTTTGCTTAATACACATATATATATCATATAGTATTATTAATAGTTTTTATCTTTGTTAATGTGTTAGTATGATACGCGTATTCTTTCAATATATTATATCCGTACATACATTTTAATATTATACTTTTATTTCTATTATCACGTATATATTTTAATACCATATATATTATTATCGTTTTCGCTATTATTATTTATATTATTATTTTTGTTATCATTTTCGTTATCATTGTCATTTTATTTTGCCATGTTTTATTTATTTTTATTCGATCATTTGGCTTATGCTCGTGTTTATGTTTTTATATTGCTAGCCTTGTTTTCATCTTTTTATAACCGCTTATATCATTGTTATTGATACTGTCGCACTTATTATTGTGTATTAGCACCATGATTTGGTTTTATGTTTTACTATAAATCATATTATGCTTTTACTCAATGCCTTAAAATAATTCTTTCATAAAAGTAATATTCCGTATTTGGTAATTCGAGATAATCGTGCCCTAACTTACTGGGTTTCAATTTTTCTCTTTTAATCTAAATAACAGAATACTCTTTTAAATTGCTATACGAGTTTTGAAAATGCTCATTCTCGGAGGTACGAAGTGTTGTGCCCTAACTTACCGGGTATGACATTTTGTCACCTCGAAATATGAATTTATTTTAAAACAAAGGCAATATTCAGTGTTTGTGAATTCGGGAAAACGTACCATAACTTACTGGGTTTCGATTTTTCTCGTTTACTCTAAATAATCGAATACCCTTCTAACAAATTAAAATACGTAAGTTTTATATAAAAGGCAAGCTCGCTCTCAAAAATTCAAGATGTCGTGTCCTAACTCACTGGATGTGACATTTCATATTTTGAGACGAGAAGGTCTTTAACGCTTAAACTTTTTTATAAAAAAGGGATCGTATTTCAAAAGTCTTTCAATTTTTTAATCTTCGACACTAAGACACTAAGACACTAATTAATCAACTAGGTACCAATTTTGGACGTATCGAGGGTGCTAATTCTTCCTCGTATGTAATCGACTCTCGAGCTCATTTTTCGATTTTCGAGACCAAAACTTATCGTTTTGATAAATCTTAATTTTTATTAAAATGATTAATTTAAGGTGATCCGATCACACCTCATCAAAAAGGATTGGTGGCGACTCCCCATTTTTCATTTTCATTTTTTAAAATCCAAGTCGATTCCCGTTTTTTTTTCCCTAAAAAAAATAGTTACGACAGCTTGGCAACTCTACTGGGGACCCAAATAAGAAAGTCAAGCCACAAGTTGATTAAATCTTGTCTTTTTATCGAAAATTGAAAATTTGGTTTTGAAATACGATCCTTTCATTGCATTTCATCAGCTATTTTTAGGGTACAATACCTGCTGTGTGACACCCCTAACGTGACCCTAGTCGGAGAGTGGTTTCGGGACCACAAAACCGAGTCACAAGAATAATTAGGTGTTATATTCTGTGCTTATTGTATGTGGAATTTGTATGCGTAAATATTTCGTGCCTTGATTTTATTAATTAGGTGCTAATTCATAAGAAAGGACCCATGTGTTAGGACTTGAAAATGTGATAGGTGAATTTTTAAGTGGCCAAATAATGCATGAAGTAAACACATGAGGGATTTGCATGTCAATTTAGCCAACTATAGGAAGTGGCCGGCCATGGTAATGAAGATGGGCTAAAGAAAACATGTCTTGAACATGTTTTGTTAATGGTGGATGTTAGAAATAATAAAATAAAGAGCATGGGCAAAGGGAACATGTTCCAAATATGTCTAGTTAATGGATCATGTTAGAAAGAATAAAGAAATGGAGAAAAAGGGAAATAATGAACAAAAAAAAGAGTGTGGATGCCCCCCTTTGTTGCCGTGAGTTGTAGAGAAAGAAAGAAAAAATTTTGTTCATCCATTTTCTCTTCTTTGGCCGAAAATACTAAGGAAAAAGGAAGGATTTTTGCTTCATGCTTGGTTTAGAAGAGAACCGAAGGAGATTTGGCTATACTTGCATCAAGATTAAGGTATGTTTGAGGTTGTGTCATGAGATTCATGCTTGTTTTGGTTGCTAACTTGATGTGCATGTTAGCCATGGTTCAAATCCTTGTTATGCCATGAAAATGGTATTTGGCCAAGGTGGATATTGTGTTAAAGCCATTGCATGCTAAATGTGAAGCTTGCTAATGATGCATGTGGTGATGGATTGACTACTCTTGAAATTTCTTTGTAGCAATCTTGAGTAAAACATTGAATTTTTTGTTTAACCATGACCGAAGTTGAAAGGGTATGGTTGTGATGTATTCGGCCATGGTGCATTCATGAGCATGATTTATGCTTGTTACTTGAGTGGTAAAAATTTGTGTTTTGAATGGATATGAACACCTTGAGATTCGGCCTTGCACCTATAAGTGTACATATGTTTGCACATGATGTATTGGTATAACATACATACTATCTCAAAGTATGTATTTTCTTGTGATTATGTTTTGGTTATGAAGTAAATAATAGATGTGTATTGAGCTACAATATGTAAAGCATTAGCTAGTAAAATGTGTGTCATTCATGTGTGGTATTAAAAATGTAATTGGCCTCAACATCAACATGCATAATCGGCCATGAATGAGTGCCTAAAAGGTTGTGTTGTTCGGCCATGAGTAAGCATGTTGAAGGCTTGTGTGTTGAGTTGATTCATGAATTTCGTACTTATGTGACTTTAATGTCTAGTGAATATATGTGGGCTAAGTGCCTTGAGTTCCTCTTTTCGATACTCAAATGATTGAATCAATTTAATTGTTAAATTAAGCTCAAGAGCAAAGAGGGACCAAATCCGATAAAGGGAAGGAAAAAGTAGTCGAATAGCCATCGGAATCATTCGACAACATCCGAGGTAAGTTTTCGAGTATCGAAACTTAGATTTTGATTCGATTGAATGAAGTAATAAGCAATCGAAACTGTGCCCTTGTATATGGCCATTGAGCCGAAATGATATTTTTGATTAAGTAAAATGTGCATAAAAGTTTGTTATGAAATTGAAACAAAGATGCGAAGGCAATTGTGCGAATTGTGATATCCGGGCTAAGCCCGAAGGAAATTGTGCGAATTGTGATATCGGGCTAAGCAGAAGGCAATTGTGCGAGCTATGATATCGGGCTAAGCCGAAGGCAATTGTGCAAGTTGTGATATCCGGGTTAAGTCCGAAGGCATTTGTGCGGTTACCATAACGGGCTATGTCCCGAAAGTGTTTTGAACAGTAGCTATATCCGGATAAACTCGAAGGTATGTGATTTGAAATTTATAAGCTGCTGGAAAATTTTCAGTTATTGCATTTGTGAAATTCCCAACAAGGTATGTTTTGTGTGTGCTTTGCACACTATGAGTAAATCGTCTGAATATTCGCTCTAATGATAAATGAGCTATCGGCATTAACTAGGCCGTTATTTGTGTATGAATATAAGAGTTGGGATTGTGAAGTAAGCATGTCATTGAGAAATTGTACATATGAATTATTGTTTAGCTACTTGAATGCTATGCTTTGGTTGTGTGTATATTATGGCTCGAAACTTACTAAGCATAAATTGCTTACTCCGTTTCTTTGTTTCTCTGTTTATAGATTTTGCTCGTTAGCGATCGGATTCGGGATCATAGAAGTTGAAGTCAACCACACTATCAAAGCCCTTTTTGGTACTCCTTTAGTTGAGTTTTGGATATGGCATGTATAGGACTACCCTCGGTTGTTTTAAGTACTTTGTGATGTATATGTGTGCGGCCATGCGAAAATGGTTCGTAAAAGTGGAGTATGGAATTTGACCATATGTGGTTTGTAATTATATTTGGTTTCATGATGTGATTATGGTTTGGAATGAGAGAGTTGGTCACATGATCAGCCATTGGAATGGCTAAATATGATCATATGTGGACCTAAGTATGACTAGACTATAGTTGGTCCATGGGAACTACAATATAGGTAAAGCCTACCTTAAAAACAGAGGCTGCCAGCTGCAGTGATGTGGATGTGAAAAATCACAAAAATTTGTAGGAATGGTTTTAAATAGTGAATAAATTATGTGATCGAACCTTGACGAGTCTATTTTCATATTAAAGTAACGAAACGATCATATGATCAGTATACCGAGAGATATTAAAGTTCTCGTGAGACAGGGCCAGAACGGTTTCTGGGTCCCCTGTCGCGACTTTGAAAATTTGCCATAAATTATCCAGAATGAATTAGAAGTCATGCCTTATATATACAGATTCCTTTTTGAGTCTAGTTTCATTAGAAACAAATGGTATTAGTATTGAAACCCTGTACAGAGAGATATTCAAGTTGTAACACGCGAAGGTCAATGTAGTCGACCCCTGTAACATGGGTGACTTTAACTAATAAACTGTACCAATTGGCCTGACCAAAAATTATAGAAATAAATTCATGGATGGATATATGAGTCTAAATTCAGGAAAAATTTACAGAATCAGTTTCTGAATTGTGAAACTCAAGATATGCTTTTTAAGGCGACAGCGACGCAGTTTTCCAGCTTGCCTGGGAACGTCGAATTGGTCGGTGCCATAAGTGGTTTTGGCTTGTTAACCCCTCGTGTCCGACACCGGCGACGGTCTCGGGTTCAGGGTGTTACATGCTGCGCTGGTTTGAGTCTTTAAATAGTTTTGCATATTGCATTGCATGACCTCTGTGGTCACACCCCTTTAAGTGGGAGTGAGAAACTACTCCTTCGTGAGGTTTTCACCTTTGTGCAGGATAGTGGATCGCTTTCGGGATACATCCGTACCTATGTCTTCGTGAGATTTTCATCTCCATGCAGCTATAGGGAAATGTATTCCCCTGAACTGAACTCGGTCTGTATGAGCCTATAATGGGTGAAGATCGAGGAATCTGCTGGTTCAGGTACCCTTACTCTAGAGCCAAACCCTCATGTAGCGAGCCTTAAGAACCCACCCTAGGTAGAGCCACTCCAAAACCCTAGTAGTTACCTGAGTAAGTGCTATATTTATTATTCTTTGTTTGCTTTGAACTGCGTATAAATTACTAACTTGTTTTGTTTTACTTTGATTGTATTTGCATGGCATTTTCATCATAAAAGGTGTTGATTCGCATTCGGTTCCTAAATAGATAGCTTATCTTGGAAAAGGGATTTTTTGATAAAGTAGAAGACAATGTGGCTGTCCGGATATGGGCTGAGACAACACAACAAAAGAAAGGCGACAGTCTTACCGAGGGGTACGTGTCAGAGTTATATAATTTTACTCGGATCAGCGTAACTCAGAATAATCTCCAAGAGATGAAAGAAATTTGGGGTCAGTGGGATGATGAAGTCAAACAGCTATTCTATTGTCATTACGGTGATTTACCTTATCTGCTCGATGTCAAGGTAGATGAACACCTGTTTCGAGCCTTTGCCCAATATTGGAATTCTGCTTACAGTTGCTTTACTTTTGGGAAAGTAGATTTGGTACCTACTATAGAAGAATACACGACCTTGCTCCATTGCCCAAAGATTCAGGTTGACAGAATTTATGCCAGACCTGCTAAAGTCCTAGCATTTTCAAAAAAGCTGATGAACATCACAGGGATGAGCGAACAGTGGGTGACAACCCGGATCAAACAAAAATGAGATTGTAAATACATTACTTGGAGGAACCTGAGGGATCTAGTCTTAGCGCACCCCGACGTGAAGAAAAGGGTAAATGTCTTCGCCTTGAGCATTTATGGACTGGTCATCTTCCCTAAAGCTTTGGGGCATGTAGACGAGGCTGTTGCCGACCTTTTTGACAGGCTTGGTAAAGGAACCACACCTGTACCCGCAATCTTGGCTAAAACTTTCATAACATTAAATGCTTGTAGAAGAGCGGGTGAAGGGAGATTTATTGGATGTGCACAGCTCTTGTTATTCTGGTTCCACAGCCATTTTTGGAAAGTGGAAAAGGTCTTGTATCGTATCTTCTCTAAAAATTACTCTCCGCTGAAGGAGTTAGTGGCTACACCGAGGCGAGATGATGTGACAGAAGAAAATTGGATGACGGTTCTCCAAAATTTGCAAGAAGAAGATGTTGAATGGAGAGTCCCGTGGATGGTTCCTGATGAAATATTATACCGATGTGGAGACTTCGATTGGGTTCCCTTGTTAGAAGTATGGGGGGCCGTCGGGTATGCTCCTCTGCTTGCATTACGATAATACAGATCCAGACAATTTACACCACCAACATACGGGTTAGCCCAGTGCGAGTTCGTGTTCACAGGGAATAATTACAAAAATAAAGTTCGCGAGATATCAAATGCCTGGAACCAGACTCGTAGAATGAAGAAGTTTGCTGCCAATCCCATGACTACTCCTGAGCACGACCGATGGTGGAATCAGAGGATTAACGACAACATCCCTGTATCAGATCAAGGGAATCGTCAGTCAATAGAAGAACACTTGAAAGTAATCCCGTCTGAGCTAGAAATCATCAAGCAAGATTTCGAGAGAAAGAGTCTGGAGCTAGAAAAAATGATCGAGCAGTTGGAAGAAGAAAAGATGCAGTTAGGGTTAGATGTCGACGTCTAGAAACTAGAAGCAGAAAGACTCAGAAAAGGGAAAAACAAGGCTGAAGAGGACTTGGACAGTTTGAAAACGAACTATAAGAAGTTACGCAGATTAATGAGAACCGCTGGGTTAGGAAAAAACATCCGAACAGTGGCAACATGAAGTTAAAGAAGAACAAAGCAAAGCCGACCAGTGGGAAGAAAAATTTCGCGATGCTCAAGCTCGAGAAGGTGCTCTGAAAAGAAGTTTGGTAGAAAACTAGAATGAGAAAGAAGGGTTAAAGATCCGGGTATCAGAGTTAGAGAGGTCATTGTATCAGTATCGCTCGCGTAACTCTGCAATCGAGTTGAAAGCTAGTTAGAACAGAATCGAAGAATTAAAAGAGAATATAGAAGAACTCAAAACAGCGCTGCAAAATCGTGAACTTCAGATTAAACTCCTTGAAGTAAATAACAAGCGATGGAAGGAGCAACTTCATCAATCTCAAGACCAAGTCAGGAACAGGGACTACGTCATGGGAAAAGCTTTAACTCAGGTGCGAGAAGTGGCTGATCACTTGCAGACATTATCAGTATAAGCCGATGTGCTGAGTTTAAAATACGAGTCAGAATCGGACCGAGGCCGAGAGCTAGCTTGGCTTCTTAGGCAGGTCAAGACCTTAAGTATCAGGACCAAGCCTTATATGTAATCTATTTTATGTAAAGAAACTTGTTTTCTAGAAAAGTTACTCTAATGAAATCGAATTGGAATCAACGCTTTTTGCAATCATCGCATTCATTGCATTCATGCATCAGCATTGCATCATACGCATTAAAACTCACAAGAAACCCTAAAAATCATGCCAGTTACCCTGGAACATCGTTACGGTACAAGGGGAAAAACAAGAGCAATGGACCAAAGGTTAAAGAGATTGGAACAAATGCAAAAAGAGATGCAGGATCAATTACAAACACGTATGCAAGAACAGCTCGCCAAAATCCAGCAAGATATGAGGGACCATATGTTGGAGTCCCAGAAAAGCATGATGGACCAATTAACTCATCTATTGGCTGGCGGATTAGAAAAAGGGAAAAGCCCTTTGATTAATGCGGGAGAATATAATGAAGATCCTACCTACCCTCCGGGTTTTGCCCCAGCGGACGTTCAGACACAACCTGACATGTACCCAAGAAGGCCATCGGTCATAATTAGGCCCCAACCATTTCAGGCCGGTGTTTCAGCACCGATGAATTATCAGGCCAGCTCGGGCTCTAATTTGGGGGACAACCCAGCCAACCCTGTGGTCCTCAATCTCGATGAAGTAACAGAAGCAGAAAAGACAAGGGTAGAACTCTCGAGAGAGCTTGAAGAAAGGTGTAGATGGTTGGAAGAAAAATTTAAAGAAATGGAAAGCACCGACTATCGTGGAAGAATCGATGCTAAGGAATTAAGTTTGGTTCTGGACCTGGTACTACCTCCCAAGTTCAAAACTCCAGAATTTGAGAAATACAATGGGACTAGCTGTCCCGAAGCTCACATCACTATGTTCTGCAGACGAATGGCAGGCCATGTCAATAATGACCAACTATTAATTCACTGCTTCCAAGAAAGTCTGGTTGGGGCCGCTTCTAGATGGTACAACCAACTGAGTCGCGCCCAGATCAGTTCATGGAAAGATTTAGCACAAGCCTTCATGAAGCAGTACGGTCACGTGGCAGACATAGCCCCTGATAGAATCACTTTAAAGAATATGGAGAAAAAACATAATGAGAGCTTTAGGCAGTACGCCCAGCGATGGAGAGAGGTGGCAACACAAGTCCAACCCCCTCTGCTGGAAAAGGAAACCACTATGCTCTTCATCAATACCCTGAAGGCACCTTTTATTAACCACATGCTGGGTAGCGCAACCAAGAGTTTTTCGGACATAGTAATGTTTAGAGAAATGATAGAAAATGCCATAAGATGTGGGAAAATAAAGGCTGGGGAAAACGCTAAGAGGTCAGCGCCGAAAAAGAAAGAGCACGAGGTGAATAATGTGAGCTCATATTCGAACTCGATCACCGTAAGCCAACCAAGGTCGACAACTATTGGACAGCAAGGCCCACCCAGACAAGAGCCCAACACAAAACAAAATAGGGAGAAACTTCAATTTACGCCCATTCCAATGACGTACAAGGAGTTATACCAAAGTTTATTTGATGCACATGTCGTATCTCCCTTCTATCTGAAGCCAATGCAACCTCCATACCCCAAATGGTATGACTCAAATGCCTAATGCGAATACCATGAGGGAGCCACAGGACACTCGATAGAAAACTGTACCACTTTCAAGAAATTGGTTGAAAGACTCATCAACATGGGGATTGTAAAATTTGATGATACATCCAGTGTAGAGAATCCATTACCTAACCATAGGGATAAGGGAATAAATGCGGTAACTGAGAGTTCGGGGAAAGAAATTAAGACGAATGTTGTCGAAGTGAATACCCCGTTGAAAGAAGTATGGAAGAAAATGGTGGAAAGAGGGTTGATAGCACAGAATTCAAGGGTCAGACCTCGAGAAGTAAAGAATTATTGCGAGTTCCATGATTAAGAGGATCACGAGATTCAGAAATGCAGTGAATTCAGGGTTTTGTTACAACGATTGATGGATAATAAGGAGCTAGAATTCTTCAAATATGTCGGGAGCCTGGAAGAAGCAGATGTGTGTGCCTCCGAAGAGAGGTCAATGAAGGATGTTTACAAAGTCAACCACCCAGTGGTTATCATATCACGTCTGAGAATGAATGAAGCCGGGGCACAAGTCGCACCAAAGGTCGTAATCTAGAAGCCCGTTGCTTTCCCTTACAAGGATAGCAAAAGGGTACCGTGGAACTATAGTTGCAATGTGACAATCCCGGGAGAGGAGATCCCGATTAATGCATCAGAGGAAGGTCAAGATGAGGGTTTTTATTGTAACACCCCGTACTCGAGTCCGTTACCGGAGTCGAACACAAGGTGCACACAAACTTAACTTAATCATTTTCACTGTCCATTTAAAAATTTCCAGACAAGCTGGTTACTGCATCACTATCGCCTTAAAAATCATATCTTGAGTTTCAAAACTCAAAAATCAGTTTCGTAATTTTTCCCCGAAACTACACTCATATTTCCATCTACAGATTTTTTTCTAGAATTTTTCGTCAAGCCAATTAGTACAGTTTATTAGTTAAAGTCTCCCCTATTCCAAGGTTCAACTACACTGACCTTTATGCATTACGAATTGGATATCTTCCGGTACAGGTCTTCAATACTGATTCTGTTTGTTTCTTTAGAAACTAGACTCAAAGAGGAATCTATACATATATTGCATGACTCCTAATCATCTCTGGTTAATTTACAATGAATTTCCAAAGTTGGAACAGGGGATCCAGAAACCGTTCTGGCCCTGTTTCACGAGAACTTTAATATCTCTTAACATATAACTCATATGACCGTTTCGTTTCTTCCATATGAAAGTAGATTCATCAAGGTTAATTTAAATAATTTATTCACTATTTAATTCCATTCCTAAAAATTTTAGTGATTTTTCAAATGCTCACCACTGCTGCTGTCTGTATCTGTTTTCAAGGTAAACTTTACCTATTTCGTGGTTTCCATGGACCAACTAGAGTTTTGTCATACATAGGTCCACATATACTCATATTTAGCCATTCCAATGGCTGATCATTTGCTTAACACTTCCATTCCAGTCCATGCTCACATCATGAAACCATACATATATACATAAACACAAATAGTCTAATGCCATACCCAGCTTTTACGAGCCATTTTCGCATGGTGTACACACATACATCACAAAGCGTATTTGAAAAACAGCAAAGGGTAGTCCTATACATGCCATATCTGGAGTTCAACTAAAAGAATACCAAAAGGGATTTGATAGTGTGAATGACTTGACTTGATGATCCCGAATCCGATAGCTAACGAGCAAAATCTATAAAGCAGAGAAACAGAGAAGCGGAGTAAGCAATTTATGCTTAGTAAGTTTGAGCAAGGATTCAGCACAACAAAAGCATAGCAATCATATAGCTAACGGATAATTTCGTATGCACAAATTCTCAATGTCATACTTATTTCACATTCCAACCCCTATATTCATACATAAGGGATCATCTTAGCCAAATACGGAAGCTCATTACTCATTGGCGAATATCATTCGAAGGAATCAACTAATTTCAAGCACATACGAACATACCTCATTGCTGGAATTTTTCAAGCGTATTAACTGAAATTTTACAGCAAGAACGCTCGTTCTCGAATCACGTACCTTGAATTTAGCTGGATATAACGACTCGCTCAAATGCCTTGGGACAAACCCGGTTATAGTAACTTCGCACGAATGCCTTGGGACTTAACCGGGTTTAGTAACTCGCACAAATGCCTTTGGGCTTAACCGGATTTATTAACTCGCTTACGAACGCCTTCGGATCTTAGTCGGATATGGTCACTTAACACAAAGCCTTGGGACTTAGCAGGACATCATTCAAATAGCCAAGCACAATTATCAATAAATCATGACACATTCGTATTTCATTCTCATTAGCAAAATTCAAACACAAGTCACTTATCACATTTGCAATTTCGGCTCAATAGCCACACACAAAGAGCATGATCTAATCAAATCATAATCTAAGTTCCATTACTCGAGAACTTACCTCGGACGTGGTCGAACGATTTCGACGGCTATTCGACGACTTTTTCCTTCCCCTTATCGGATTTAGCTCCCCTTTGCTCTTGAGCTTAATTTAACAAATAAATTGGTTTTATCATTTGAGCATCGAAAGAGGAATTCAAGGTACTTAGCCCACATATTTTCATTAGACATTAAAGTCACATATGTACGGAAATCATGAATCAACTCAACACATTAGTTAGTACTCTCCTTAGCCGGATTTTCTAAGCCAAGAATAGGCATCAATATGCTTGCCTCTAACCGAATGCATGCACACCATTTCCCCTCATGTGGCCGAATATGCATGTCCATGTTGAGGCCAATTATACACTTAATACCACAAAGAAAAACAGCATACATTTTACTAACTAACGCATTCCATTTTGTAACTCAATACACATCTATCATTTCCTTCATAACCGAAACATCATCACAAGCAAATATACACCTTGAAATAGTATATATGTCATACCAATACATCATGTGCAAACATATATTCATGTAGGTGCAAGGTAGAATCTCAAGTTGCTTATATCCAAATATAAACACATATCCAAAGCTCAAATCTTACTTACCATGCAACATGCATGAATCATACTTATGGATATACCATGGCCGAATACACCACAACACCATACCGTTTCAATTTGGTCATGGTTAAACAAAGAACTTAGTATCTCATTCAAAAATGCTAAAAGAAAATCTAAGAGTCCTCAATCCCCCATCACATGTATCATTATCAAGCTTGATATTTAGCATGCAATGGCATTAACACCACATCCACTTTGGCGAATATCATTCCATGACATAGCAAAGATTTGAACCATGGGCTAATAAAAACATCAAGCTAGCAACTAAAAACATGCATGAATCCCATGGCACAACCTCAAACATACCTTAATCTTGATGCAAGTATAGCCAAATCTCTTCCTAATCCCTTCCAAACCAAACATGAAGCAAAAATTCCTTCCTTCCTCTTTAGTATTTTCGGTCAAGAGAGAATGAAATGGATGAGCAAATTTTTTCTTTTCTTTTCTTCAATACACGGCAATGGGGAGGGAGAAGCCTTCACACACATTTTTTTTCATTTTTTATTACCCATACCCTTAGTTTAATGTTTCTCCCTAATGCACCAACAAAACATGTTTCATGACATGTTTTGCCCATACTCCTTGTCATGGCCGCCACCTCCTATAAAAAGAGGATATTTGACATGCAAGGCCATTGTTTTGCATGCATGCTTTAATTAGTCATCACACATTTCCCCATCATACTTTCAAAGTTTTCTACTAGGTCCTTTCTAGTGAAATTCACATTTATAACTCTAAATTAAAACATCAAAAATGTCACACATGAGTTAACACATATTATAGGCAATAAAATAAATATTAAATTATTTTTATGCCTCGGTTTTGTGGTCCCGAAACCACATTCCGACTAGGGTCGTTTTAAGGCTGTCACATTTATACTCGCAGCGGAAGGCGTTATACCCTAAATAAAAAGCCGAGCAGCTCAAAGGAAAATCACTGGCAATTGAACAAAAGAAAGAGAAGCCGGCGGGACCTGAACCAGCCGTTAATGAATCAGTGACTGAAAAAGAAGCAAATGAATTCTTAAAATTTCTAAATCACAGTGAATATAGTGTCGTAGAACAGTTGCACAAACAGCCAGCTCGTATATCGGTACTGGCCTTACTCTTAAGCTCCGAAACCTATCGCGATGCATTGATGAAGGTGCTGAATGAAACTTATGTTGCTAACGATATCTCTGTAAACAAACTGGACCGCTTAGTTAACAATATAAGTGCCGAAAACTTCATATTCTTCAATGACGATGAGGTACCGCCAGGGGGCCGAGGATCAACTAAAGCTTTGCACATCACGACTCGCTGTAAAGGGTACACATTACTGGTGGTATTGATTGACAATGGGTTTGCGCTGAATGTCCTACCCCTATCTACGCTGAGTAGGTTACCAGTGGATAATTCCCATATGAAGACATGCCAAAGTGTAGTGAGAGCATTTGATGGCACGAAAGGAAGGAAATGGGGAGAATTGAAGTACCCCTCTTAATCGGACCGAGCACGTATGAGGTAGATTTCTTGGTCATAGACATTAAGCCTTCGTATAATTGCCTATTGGGGAGACCATGGATACACTCGGCAGGGGCAGTCCCTTCATCGCTGCACCAAAGTTGAAATTAGTGACTGAAGGTCGGTTAGTAACGATCAATGCTGAAGAGGACATCATCGCGATAATAACCAGTGACGCCCCATATCTGGAGGCAAATGATGAAGCAATCAAGTGCTCTTTTCGATCTTTAGAGTTTGTGAACGTGACGTTTATCACCGAAGGAAATAAGATTCCAATGCCCAAGTTATCTGAGACTACAAGAATGGGACTACGGCTAACTATTGGAAAATGGGCTCTACCCGGAAGAGGACTCGGGAGGTACCTCCAGGGAAGGATTAATGTACCAATGATGAAGGACAAACAAGACCATTTTGGGTTAGGGTTTAAGCTGGAAATGAAACAAAGAAAGAAGGAACTTGAGAAGAAGCAAGAAAGAAGGAGAGCGCAATTGAGCGGGGGAGAAATCGAATGAGAACCAATGATCTTCCCCCATATATCGAAGACTTTTGTGTCTGGAGGGGTCATTCACTCTGAGTGGAAGAAGTCGGGAAAGGAAATCTTAGAAAAAATGATAGAGAGTTTGGACATCAACGCCACATATGAAGAAGGAACTGGGGTAGAGAATTTGTCGGGCATTCGCCCCTATGAGCCGGGAAGTGTTTTGAATAATTGGACTACGGAAGAGATTCCTGTAGTCTTTAGAACTAACTCAAAGTAATGTCCAAAACACACTTATTGCTCTAGGCCTAGGAGTAATAAGTGTCCTTTTGTGAAATAGGCTTATATTCGAAATCCTTATTTCAATAAAATGCATCCTTTTGACTTATTCCGTGTAAATATTCTTTTATTCTTTCATTCATGATCATACCATACATATCATTGTTCTTAGATTCTCTTGTTCTTTGTATCTGCCTTTGCACCTACAACAGGTCTCCAGATATCAATGATGTGAGTGACGTTGCTACTAATTCAGAGTCTCCTTTTGAGCGGGATATGTGTCTAGAGGGATCTCAGGACTTTGAGGATGACGAAGATTGTAACTTATCCCCTGATTTGTTAAGGATGGTGGAGCACGAAGAGAAACAGATTCTACCCCACAAAGAGACTGTAGAAGTCGTGAACTTGGGAGATGAACTAGAAAGGAAAGAAGTAAAGATCGGAGCTTGCATTACCATAGAGACAAAGCGGGACCTTATTGAATTACTCCAAGAGTTCAAGGATGTCTTTGCATGGTCATATCAAGATATGCCTGGGCTAAATACTGACATTGTGGTACACAGGCTCCCCATCAAAGAAGAATGCAAGCCAGTTCAGCAAAAGCTTCGAAGAATGCGGCCCGATGTTTTGTTAAAAATAAAAGAGAAGGTCAAGAAGCAATTTGATGCTGGTTTCTTACAAGTAGTTAAGTACTCGGAATGGGTAGCCAACATCATCCCTGTCCCTAAAAAAGATGGAAAAGTACGGATGTGTGTAGACTACAGAGACTTAAACAAAGCCAGCCCGAAGGATAATTTCCCGTTGCCTCATATTGACACCTTAGTGGATAACACGGCAGGTTACTTACTCTTCTCCTTCATGGATGGTTTCTTGGGGTACAATCAGATCAAGATGCATCCTGAAGACATGAATAAAACCACATTTGTGACCATGTGGGGAACCTTTTGCTATAAAGTAATGCTGTTCGGATTGAAAAATGCGGGAGCAACATATCAGAGAGCCATGGTAACCCTATTCCATGATATGATGCATAAAGAAATTGAAGTCTATGTCGACGACATGATCGCCAAATCTCAGACTGAAGAAGAGCATGTGCAAGTCTTGAGGAAATTATTTTTAAGGTTGAGTAAATTCCAGTTGAAACTCAATCTAGCAAAATGTACCTTCGGGGCCAGGTCAGGAAAACTGCTAGGATTCGTGGTAAGTGAAAAAGGGATTGAGATTGACCCAGATAAGGTCAAAGCCATACAAGAGTTACCTCCACCACGTACTCAGAAGAAAGTTCGGGGATTCCTAAGAAGATTAAATTACATCACTCGGTTTATTTCACAACTAACCGAGAAACGTGACCCCATATTCCGTCTCCTTAAAAAACACAACCCTGGTGTTTGGGACGAGGAATGCCAGAAGACGTTCGACAAAGTTAAGCAATATTTGTTTAATGCCCCAGTGTTGACACCACCTAGTCCAGATAAGCCACTGATACTATATTTGACGGTATTTGAAAATTTTATGGGATGCGTGCTTGGCCAACACGATGAATCGGGAAGGAAAGAAAGAGCGATATATTACCTCAGTAAAAAGTTCACTGAGTGCGAGACAAGATACTCGTTCATTGAAAAGTTGTGTTGTGCCTTAATCTGGACAACCCGAAGACTGAGACAATATATGTTGTATCACATAACTTGGCTAATCTCTAAAATAGACCCTCTGAAGTACTTGATGGAGTCGACTGCTTTGAACGGGAGGATGGCCCAATGGCAAATTCTACTTTCTAAATTCGATATAGTCTATGTGAACCAGAAGGCCGTAAAAGGGAGTGCGATAGTAGATTTCCTAGCCAGCAAAGCCCTAGAGGATTACAAGCCTCTAAACTTTGACTTCCCAAATGAAGATCTAATGTACATAGTAACCACTGAAGAAGACCCTCAAGAAGGTCATCCTTGGAAGCTAAACTTTGACGGAACATCCAATGCCGTGGGTAACAGAATTGGGGCAGTCTTGGTATCCCCGAGCGGAGATCATTATCCATTCACTAGTAAATTGGATTTTAACTGCACGAATAATATGGTAGAGTACGAAGCATGCGTCATGGGAATTTGCGCAGCCATAAAGCGTAAAATCAAGGTGTTAGAAGTATACGGAGATTCTGCCCTAGTGATTTATCAACTCAAAGATGAATGGGAGATAAGAGACCCCAAATTGATCAATTACAGAAGGTTGATCCTTGAGTTAATTAAAGAGTTTGATGATATTGTCTTCTACTACCTCCCGCGAGAAGAAAATCAAATGGCTGACGCCCTAGCAACTTTAGCCTCTATGATCAAGGTGAACAAACAAGAGGATGCGAAACCAATCCAGATGAGCATTTATGAAGCTCCGGCTCATTGTTACAACCTCGAAGAAGAAGAAAAAATTGATGATCACCCTTGGTACCACGATATCCTGCGATATGTGAAGAATCGTGAGTACGCCGATCAAGCTACTAAGAATGACAAAAGAACATTGAGAAGACTGGCCCGTGACTATGTTTTAGACGGGGAGATCCTATACAAAAGAAGGAAGGATCAGGTACTGTTGAGATGCGTAGATGCTATTGAGGCTAAGAAAATCTTGGAAGAAGTCCATGAGGGCGTCTGCGGGACACATGCTAATGGTTTTACAATGGCCAGGAAAATTATGAGGTTCGGTTATTATTGGTCCACCATGGAAGGAGATTGTATTAACTACGTCCAAAGATGTCATAAGTGCCAAATCTATGGAGACAAGATTAATATACCTCCCTCACCTTTACATGTCATGACTTCGCCATGGCCTTTCTCGATGTGGGGCATGGATGTGATTGGGCCAATTTCACCAAAAGCTTCAAATGGGCATCGTTTTATCTTTGTGGTCATCGATTATTTTACCAAATGGGTGGAGGCCGCTTCATATGCCAATGTCACTAAATCAGCAGTTAGTAAGTTCCTGAAAAAGGAAATCATCTGTCGATATGGAATGCCAGAAAGGATCATATCTGACAATGCATTGAATTTGAACAACAGCACGATAGCGGATGTCTGCAGTCAGTTCAAGATCAAACACTACAACTCGTCACTGTATCCCCCGAAGATGAACGGTGCAGTTGAAGCAGCCAATAAGAACATCAAGAAGATTGTAGGAAAGATGACAGAAACTTATAAAGATTGGCATGAGAAGCTACCATTCTCCCTCTATGCTTATCGAATGTCTATCAGAACTTCTACTGGGGCAACGCCTTTCTCATTAGTCTATGGAATGGAGGCAGGTTTACCTATCGAGGTCGAGATTCCTTCCCTCAGAGTTTTGTCAGAAGTAAACTTGGATGAAGCAGAATGGATCCAGTCCCGATATGATCAGTTGAATTTGATTGAAGAAAAGAGGCTACGGGCTATTCGCTATGGTCAGATGTACCAAAAGCGAATGATGCGAGCTTACAACAAAAAGGTTTATCCCAGAGAGTTCCACGAGGGAGACCTAGTACTGAAAAAGATCCTGCCCATACAAAAGGACTTCAGAGGAAAATAGATGCCGAATTGGGAAGGGCCTTATGTGGTGAAGAAAGCTTTTTCTGGCGGAGCATTGATATTGGCTGAAATAGATGGCAAGATTTTACCCAATCCTGTGAATTCAGATTCGGTTAAGAAATACTTTGCCTAAATAAATAAATAAAAAAGGAGGAGAGGCCAAGGTGAAAATTCGCAAAGAGCACCTTGAGACCAAAAGGATTTTGAATTGAAAACCCGTAAAGGGCAATTCAAATTTTGATCAAAGGTGGAGCATGCGATGGTCTTATGATACCTAAATTATCAAGGAGGAGAGATGTTACATTTTGGGGCATCCGCAAGAGTACTCTAAATCCCCTAAACACATATTGGGCAAAAAAGAGTCCTCAAGAAGTCAGTACAGAGAAACTCACGCTGCGATATATGGGGCACCTATTCCCTTTTATTCATTTTGTATTCCAGCAATGTTTGTTGACTATGATTAATCTATTCCCTTCAAATTTTGTTTCTGACAAATTTCATTTCTGTCATTGTTATGATCATTTTCGAGCATTTTGCATTGAAATGATGATTAATGGACTAAAGCCATTTTCGCAAAAAGAGTTTTTCATATTACTCTGAAAGTTTTTAAATAGTACAGGAACCTAAAACAGGGCTATTATTTAGAACTAACCAAACTCAAGATTGGAAAGATCTGAGAAGAAAGAGTTAAAATTGGGACTACCTCTTCGGGTTTTCTATTCAAAGATCTGAGCTGAACAATAAGACAGGGTACCATTTTAGTGAAAGAACCTTGATAAACAAAGAGCAATGGCAACCTAAACATTAAAAAGGGGATTCACGCTCACAACGTGTTGCACCCATACATTCATAGATCATTCATAATGCGTCTAATTAGGAGCATCTGATTCATTTTGATCATAGCATCCTAATTCTTTGGCATAAGCATAAATGCATGGAACTGATTCTACAGGTCATGATCCTAGAATCAGTGAATTCACCAGACCTTAACCCCCTAAGCAGTAGGGTAATAGGCTGAAAATTACAGATCTCGTCTCCCTGAATTTGCAGTGGAACAGATCAAATCCAGCGAATCCTGTCTTCCTGAAGTCTCAGCGAAGCAGATCGAAGTCACCAGTCTTATCTCCTTGAAGTGCAGTGGAGCAAGACTGAAGTTACAAGTCTCATCTCCCTGAAGTCGCAGTGGAGCAGACTAAATATACAGACCTTAAACCCCTAAGCAGTAGGGTAACAGGTTGAATTCAAAGGGCTTTAACCCCCTAAGCAGTAGGGTAACAAGCCGAATTTGCAGATCTTATCACCCTAAGCAGTAGGGAAACAGATCAGAGAATATGCGCCTTAACCCCTTAAGCAGTAGGGTAATAGGCTGAAAATCACAGATCTTGCCTCCCTGAAGTTGCAGTGGAGCAGATCAAATACATCGAATCTTGCTTCATCGGATGCAGTGAAGCAGATTCAAACCACCAAGCTTTAACTGCCTAAGCAGTAGGGTAACAAGCTGAAGATTTACAAATCTTATCACCCTAAGCAGTAGGGAAACAGATCAATGATGACAGACCTTAACCCCCTAAGCAGTAGGGTAATAAGCTGAAAATTATAGATCTTGTCTCCCTGAAGTTGCAGTGGAACAGATCGAATCCAGCAAGTCTCATCTCCACGAAGTCGCGATGGAGCGGTGAATTTATAGATCTTAACCCCTAGCGGTAGGGAAGCAGATCGAAGATAATGGGCTTAACCCTAAGCGAGATTGTAACAAGCCAAATTTACGGACCTTGAATCCCTAAGCAAGAACAGCAGGTTGAATGTACGGATCTAAACCCTAAAGTAGGGAAACAGATCAAATGCGATGGGCCTGAAACCCCTATACAGTAGGGTAACAGGCTAGAAATTACAAATATCTTCTCTTTAAAATGAAGCTGAAGAGGTTACAAGCCATAGCAGATCTCCTTGAAGTTTCAGTGAAGTTGATTGAAGCCACAGTAGATCTCCTTGAAGTTTCAATAGAGTTAGTTGAAGTCACAAGTCTTATCTCTATGGAGTTGCAGTGGAGCAAATCCAAACAAACCTTACCTTCTTGAAGTTGCAGTAGAGCAGTGAAGCGGGGCGAAGCAACAAGATTAGAATGAAGCTACTTGGAGAAAAAGAGCGCTAAACAAGTCTAGACACGGTGAGACCGGGCAAAATTGGTCTTTCTTAAGTCTTTGCTCTATTCTCGTTACACGACAACAAGCAAAGAGGGGCAGTTGGACAAGCCCAATTTTGGGCTCAAAACCCCCAAACCCAAACTAAACAAATAACCTACCCATAAACCCAACAGACCCAAAACCCACTAAAGACCCAAACAAATTAAAACCTAGCCCAACCCAAAACAATTAACAGCCCAAATGCAAGAAGGAAAACAAAACCCTAAAATTTTCACCCTAGGCCGCCGCCCCTAGGGCCACTTGCCTGGCCACCGCCTCTGCTCCTACCGACAGGTCAAATCCACCGCCTAAGCTGCACCTGCAATGCATTAAACAGAAATGACAGAAGCAAGAAAAGAGAATGTTGAATATAGCCAAACATAATGCAAACGGGGGGGGTTCCTTTTTAGTTCTAGATTTTCTTCCCTTTTTTAAAAATAGAAGAGGCAAATAACATCACAAGGCTTGGATATACTTCAAATCGTAAGGAATACAGAAAGACCGAAACCAAAGTCTATTTATTTCTTTTTTTTCTCTCTTTTTTTCGAATTTACTTGCATATATTATTCTTACTCTAGTAAAATAATACATATATACTCATTAAAAAATATAATAAAAAATATAAAAAAAAGGGGAAAAAATTACCTGAAGCGATTTTCGACCACCGTGTACGGTAGCCGGCACGACGGATGACACGACGGCGTTCGGCCCGCTCCTCGCCGGATTCTGGTACCTGCAGAGAGAGAAGAGAGGATTAGAAGTTTTTTTTTAGAAAAGGAGAAAGGAAATGAAATAAAAAAAATAATTAGTTTATATAGGCCGGCAAAACGCACCGTTTTGCCCGGCCCTTTTAAATCCAGAAACGGCGCCGTTTAGGCGCAACTCGAAGACCCGACCCGGCTGAAAGAGATCTGCGTGTTTTCTATCTGATGGGCTATTTATGCCCGTGGTCCTTCCATGTTTTTCACTCTTTTAATTTAATCCCTTTGTTATTCTTCTTTTATTTTTAAATTTTGACCACATAAACTTTCCCGATTTTCAAATCGGTCCTTAACACATGGGCGCCGGATGACAGACACGTGTCCAGAGGCTAGAATTTTTGCCGATAGTCCTCAAACTTCGCGAATATTTTCAATTTTACCTCGCTGTTTTATTTTATTATAGTTCTCACCTCAAATTTCGTTTTTATTCCAATTAAACCCTAATCAGCTTGATTTTAATTCTTTTTATTTTCATTTATGTATTCATTTTATTATTAATTCATTTCATTGAGGTATTTAATCTGTCATTATTATCTTATTTATTGTATCATTTTTGCTTAATACTTATGTATATATATCATATAGTATTATTAATAGTTTTATCTTTGTTAATGTGTTAGTATGATACGTGCGTATTCTTTCAATATATTATATCCCGTACATACATTTTTAATATTATACTTTTATTTCTATTATCACGTATATATTTTAATACCATATATATTATTATCGTTTTACGCTATTATTATTTATATTATTATTTTTGTTATCGTTTTCGTTATCATTGTCATTTTATTTTGCCATGTTTTATTTATTTTTATTCGATCATTTGGCTTATGCTCGTGTTTATGTTTTTATATTGCTAGCCTTGTTTTCATCTTTTTATAACCGCTTATATCATTGTTATTGATACTATCGCACTTATTATTGTGTATTAGCACCATGATTTGGTTTTATGTTTTACTATAAATCACATTATGTTTTTACTCATTGCCTTAAAATAATTCTTTCATAAAAGTGATATTCCATATTTGGTAATTCGAGATAATTGTGCCCTAACTTACTGGGTTTTGATTTTTCTCGTTTAATCTAAATAACGGAATACTCTTTTAAATCGCTATACGAGTTTTGAAAATGCTCATTCTCGGAGGTACGAAGTGTTGTGCCCTAACTTACCGGGTATGACATTTTGTCACCTCGAAATATGAATTTGTTTTAAAACAAAGGCAATATTCGGTGTTTGAGAATTCGGGAAAACGTACCCTAACTTACTGGGTTTCGATTTTTCTCGTTTACTCTAAATAATCGAATACCCTTCTAACAAATTAAAATACGTAAGTTTTATATAAAAGGCAAGCTCGCTCTCAAAAATTCAAGATGTCGTGTCCTAACTCACTGGATGTGACATTTCATATTTTGAGACGAGAAGGTCTTTAACACTTAAACTTTTTTATAAAAAAGGGATCGTATTTCAAAAGTCTTTCAATTTTTTAATCTCCGACACTAAGACACTAATTAATCAACTAGGTACCAATTTTGGACGTATCGAGGGTGCTAATCCTTCCTCGTGCGTAACCGACTCCCGAGCTCATTTTCTGATTTTCGTAGACCAAAACTTATCGTTTTGATAAATCTTAATTTTTATTAAAATGATTAATTTAAGGTGATCCGATCACACCTCATCAAAAAGGATTGGTGGCGACTCCCCATTTTTCATTTTCGTTTTTTAAAATCCAAGTCGATTCCCATTTTTTTTCCCTAAAAAAAATGGTTACGACAATATCCAGCATCTTTAAGCTAAAAAAAAAATATTTTTTTTATGATTCATATTCGAAAAATGCTTATCCCAATTGATTTGGTTTGATTATAATACAAATAAAATTTTGATTATCGTCTTTTGTTGTTTCTACCAAATTCATTACATATATAGATGCATTCTGAAGTGGATCTTATCTCCTTCAACCAACTTTCGGCCAAACAATGTCTACTTGTACATGTTTTGTATTAAAATGGATAAGCATAGTAGAGATGGTTGTCATTAGTTAAGAAATGGACAAATTAGATTAAATATATGGAATCATATGTGAATTATATATGATTGTTGGCCTAACAACCGAGGATAGTTTTGAAGCAATTGCAACATGAATGGACCATTAAGAATGAAGAAATTACCATTGGGTGTAGTTGTAATTTAGGTCATCAAATTCTTACCACTTCAATTTCACATATATTAAACCATTCCATCCATTAATTACTGCATGTCTTTTATGCCCAAAAACAAGTTTGGTGGGATTTAGTTAAATTTGGCAGTTCTCAATGATCAAAGTTGATTGTTTTAAGACAAAACAATGGTCTTTCAATCAGATGCAGTTAAATTTTCTGAATTAAGGTCATCTACTTTTGACCTTTTCGACGCACGCATTGCTATTACGTTTTCTTTTTGGTCCCTTTTTAAGTAAAAAAAAAAAAAGTAATTGATTACTATAGAGGTTTATTAGGTTATACGTAGGCCCATTTCATTGTAAATTCAATAAATGATTAGTTTATCTACTTTTTAAAAGTTAAATCTAGTATTTCTATCAAGGTAGAGTTTGAAATTTTATATTAGGACATGAAGATTAATTAGAAATTTTTGAAGGAGTTAAAAATAAAATGGGTAAACCACATCATTAGTCATAAATTATGAGTAAGTTTTTGTTTTTGATCACTTAACTAAAAAAAGTTATAATTTGGTCATTAAACTATTCAAAAGTTTTTATTTAAGTTATTCGGCTGTTAAAACTAATGTTATATGCCTTTTTATGTTCACACCGTCTGCACTAATTGAAAACTCTCTTTCCCTTTATGTTTTTTTTTCTATGAAACAACTTTACATGTTATAAATCTGTAAACCAAAATTCTAATGACTTTTTTCTTTGATCTTCGAAATTGACGTCAAATCAACTTAGATTTAATATATGTTTTTCTACTTGTCAATAAGTATTAATCCATTGTACCAATCATCGAATCGCTGCTTGAAACTCACTAGCAGAATTTTTTTTTTGGAAAAAATCTTACCAACCTAGTGACTTAAATAAAATATTTTGAATAGTTCAGTGACTTAAATGAATTTTTTTGAATAATTCAATGACTAAAACAAAAACTTACCATAGTTTAGTGATTTATTATGTAGTTTACCCAAGTAAAATTGTATCATTTTGTAGTTAATAAAGGTAAAAAAAATTTGTTAAGTCTCTTTATTATAGGAATTGAATCAAATTAATCCTTCTCTTGTTAAATAGATTAATTTAATCTTTGTATGTTAAAATAATCAAATAAAATCAAATTGTAATAGAGATAACATTTATTATTTAAAAATTACATGAAAATTAAATAAAAACTATTTTTATTTATAGTTCAACTTTAAATAAAAATTTTAATTTACAGAATTTTCAATACTTTCTAGATATTAACTCTATTAAATAAAAGAATATTTTCTAAATAATAAATGTTAAATGTATTAAAATTTAATTTAATTTAATTGTTTTAGTAGTATAAAAGTAAATTTATTCATCTTAACTAATTTAATTTATTTCCTATAATATAGAGAACTAATTGATACTTTTATATGCAAATAACTCTCCCTTCTTGATGTGTGAAGGAACAAAGGAGCCAAGCCTATTTTCCTTTTCATACAGCCTTTGAATTCAAACCTCGATTTTTCTTTTTCACATTTTTTAGGTAAATTATCTAATTTATCAATAAATTTTTGAGCACTTTTATTTTAATCACTATTATTAGAAAAAATTTTCATTTTTAATCGTTCATATGTTAACCCCGTAATGGAAGTCTCACTTAGTACACCAAATCCCACTATAAAATACTTCTTTGAACAAGTCAAACTTCTCCACCAATAAAAAATTTCTTTCATTTTCATTTTATTTTTATTTTGGGTCATATTTCGTCGTTCTTTTATTCTTCCCTAACCAACTCCCCTTTTAACACCCATAAATTTTCAAAGCCTGGAAAATCTAGATTTATTAAAACATAAAAATTTCAAATCCCAAATCAAAATACAGCCAACAATTATACTTAAGACTATCCAGAAGCTGGCTTGATAGGCTCAACTTGACTTGGGCCAAATTTAAAACAAAATAATTTTTACACACTTCCAGCAACTTTAACAATATGAAGAAGATGAAATAAAAAAACCACTATTTATTTAGGGAAGTTACTTTCACTGTTTTTCTTTTCAAACTAACCGACCTGAAAATTTTATAAAAATCTCAAGTCTTGATCCAATGATATATATATAATGAATGTGTTAAACGGGAACAAGAGGCCAGAGGTAGATGAGTTGTTTATTAATTCTCTTAGACAATATGAAGGAGAAGAAATAAAAAAAAAAGGGAAGGGTTATTTTCCTTCTGGGTTTTCCTACCTTCACCATAAATCAAAATTAGTGTTAGTTTTGATTGGAGCGGTTTAGAAAAGAATATGGTGTTCATAGTCAACGATGTGATCATTTTAGAATTAAAATTAACACAATTACTTAAGAAATAAAAACAGACAGAGATATCGTAATAACCAAATTGTTCAAAACTTCAAATATTCATCCTGCCTAAAACCATATATCCACCAATTAATTTAATAATCAAATGAAAATCCCATTATTCACAAATACTAAAACGTACTTTGCCGGATTCCGCCGCTTTCCCTAAATCACCCAACCCCACGTCCGCGCATGTAAGCACCATCTTCTCCGCCACCCTACTCCGGTCGCTCACCGCCGGGTTCTTCAAACTTCCCCACCGGAAAATCCCTTCGCCCCCAATCTCACACATCACCAGTTCCTCAGGCTCTCGGGGATTGTATATATACAAAAAGTCACCTGTAGAACTTATTTTTATTGAATTTAAACTTGCGTCTTCCCCTTTCAGCTTTTCCACCAACTCTTTTGGCATTATCGCAATTTCTTCAAGAATCTCAAATGATTTCCCCTTTACTTCCCACACTTTGACATCTTTAACATTCTCAGAGTTTCCGAGTAACCCCACCAGTACCAAGTTGTCCCCGAAAATACCAATCACCGAAAAGAAAATGTTCTCATCGTGACGCAAATCCAACGGTCCGGACCAAATCCTGGACGTGGGATCGAAAGAATACGTAACGCCGGAAACTTGTTCCATTATGTACAATGATTTTGAACTGGCTGCGGCAGAGAGCCACGCGGAAGCAGCAGAGTCTTTGAGGATTGCTGGCATGGCATCACAGGCGTCCCACCTGCGAGCGTCGAGGTCGTAGATTTCAACAGAAAGGGGGTCGTCCTCGAAATCGCATGCACCGCCGGCGACGATGACATGGCGGCCAACCATGGCTACGACAGGGTCGGTTCGCCAAACGAGGGGTGGGTCCACATGGTGCCACCTCAAGTGGAAGGGGTCGAAAGAGAAGGAGAATTTGGAGGGAGAGAGCATGTAGAGAAGGGAGGAGTTGGAGGAGGAACGGATAGCTAAGGCGTATTGGAGGGATGGGTTTTTGTTATGGATACGGAGCCAGTGGCTGGACCGTGGGTCGTAAGCGACGGAGGAGGAGGAGGCGTACGGAGGGCGTGAGTTTTGACAGTGGAGAAAGAGCCAAGGTTTGGGGCGGTTGAAGTAGCGAAGAGAGGAGAAGACGGCGTGATTCCATGATTTAGAGACGTGGCTTGCAGGGAGGATATGGATGAGGGGAACATGAGAGAGGATGGACTCTAGGACATCTCCTCTAATATCAGCTCCTTCAGTAGTCATGGTAATGTGTGAAGTATTTTGTTGATCAGAAAGAGGACCGGGGAATATTTATAAAGGCGTTGGAACAAAATAAACAAGCCATAATGATTTATTTTAAAAAGTTTAGTGTTATGTAACTTTTAAATTTTTATTATTTGTAGAATCATCTAAAATAGATGAAAAAAATTAATATTTGTTAATATGATATATACATGATGTTATATTAATAATTAATTAATTTTTAAAATTATAAAATTAAAAAAATATATTTTTTAAAATTTTAAAAAAATTAATTAATTCCTAACATGTTATACATGTCGCAACATTAAGACAACTTATTGACCCAGAAATGCCTAGATCCCTTCAAAAAATGCATAACAAGTCAACTAATTATAATATAGTTAGGCGTGTGGGCTTGATTGGGATCCTTGAAGTGTAATGCCTAAACTTGTTAATATCTTCCACATGGGTTTGTTATCATGGATTGAGATTTTAAGTCCACAAACAAAATTAGTTTCTTCTAATTTATCCTCGCTCTGTATTGAATTCCAAAGTACATCATCTTGGATCCTCAACTTTTTTCTTGAAATTTCTTTGTGATAAAGTATTGAACGAATAAGTTGAATTTTGACTTCAACTACTTGGATTTAGGTCTTATGATTGGGCTTTAAGGTAGTGTAAGTCTATCATGTCCATGGGCTTGAAATTAAGTCTTGAGACTCGCATCACTATTTTAGGACGATTTTACAAACAATGCAAATTCAGTGGCTAAAAGAGATGAAAATTAAATGGAGGGCAAAAATGATTTTTTTTCTTATAAGATTTAAGGGTAAAAAAGTCATTATGCCAATAAATAATGGTGTTCTTCATTTTTCATTGAACACAAGGGATCATATTATATTCATTTTATTCGTAAAACATAGTTTTTTTAGTGACGATCATTCATGTCCTATCATTGTTGGCATTGACAAAGCAGATTCATTATTAGTAGTTCTTAGTTGAATCAGTTTTAGAAAATAGAAAGGAAATAGCACGTTGTTGATACTGTATGCAAAAGGAGAAAAGTATGAGGGAGATAAGGGTGGTTGCTATGGAGGCCAATTCACCTAGTCGGAGTGGAGAGCCAAAGGCTATGGATAGTGGTGGAAAAGAGAACGTAAAAGGCTAAAGGTTGAAAGAGTGTTGACAGAGTGTAAGCTTAGTATTCTTGAAGGGTCAATACTTTCCTCATCGTTCTTAAAGGTATTTATAGGTAGAGGTCCCGTGTAAGATTGTGTTAATATGTTGGACTTGTCATTTAGCCATCACTACGGAACGCGTCGGAGGGATGTCTTCGATGGGACGAGGATGCCTGTGACAGGACAAATCTTATCCTTCATTCTGGCTTGATAGGATAAAGCAGTTGAGCCCACGTGATGTTTGGTGACCAACAACTTCATGTTCTCAATGAAAAGTAAGCCACTCGGTGGTCGCTCTGAAAGGGTGAGTGTGTAGATGGCATCCCGACTTGCTAGTGACAAGCTTATTGCTCAAGTACCTTTTTGCTTGCCACTAAACCTATCCATGGGCTAGGTCGGGCCTTAATAGAATTTATGTCAAATTGATAAGCTCGGCCTTGGCTCGACCCGGATAAAAATGCTAAAACCTGGGCCCAACCCGCTCGTATTAAACTTTTTATAAATAAAAAATTAAAAAATGTTTCCCAATAAATTAAAAATAAATTTTAAAAAATTATACTTAAATAACACTAACATAAGTTCAACTTAACAAGTAAATACCTCTAAAATAGTAGTAAAATTAACAATAAAATAAGAGTTATGCAATATCCAAATAATAATAACAAAATAGTAGTAACATAATAATGAAATGGCAGCAAACAATGTGAAAATAGTAGATTTTTTTTCTTTTTGCAAATTCAAGTTGAGCTCGGGCCAAAAAAGCCTTACTTGAGGCTCGCCCCATTTTTTAAACATGCATTTTTTTGCCAAAGCCCATTTTTTAAGCCTATATTTTTGCCCAAACTCTCTCACTTTTCAGGTAAACCTTCAGGCCAGGCCGAGTAGCTCGACCCATGGGTAGGTCTACTTACCATGTGCCTTTGATACAAATGGAGTATAAGACATATCATTTTTCTTTTCATATTGATACATATTCTTTTATTTAAAATCATTTCAAATTTATGTTGATAGTATCTTTTAAATATTTCTTATTATAAATATTTATAGTTTAATTCATAATTTTTTAATAAACTATACCTTAATTATAATATATAAATCATAAAATTAATAGAATATGTTGCAAATTTTTTTAAGAAACTAGGCTATTTTTTTTTTAAATTTATCGATCTATGCTATTTTTGGAGAGAAAAAAGGAAAACACACCCTGTAAAATGCGTTTTCACTGCCGCATCGATAAAAACGCGCCATAGAGGACACATTTTTATTCTTTCTCCTAAAAATGCGTCTTACAAGGTGCGTTTTCACTTATATGGAAGTGAAAATGTGCTCTGTAAGATGGGTTTTCACTTTGCTAAAAATTGTTTTTTTCCCTTTTTTTTTTGTTGTGGTTGGAAATTAGAAGTTTGTAGATTTATTTTTGTTCGTGTTTAATATTGACATGGTTATAGTTTTAAGGAATGTTTGAATTTACGGTGGTGACGTGGAGTTGGGTGACCTACAAATTTTATCTGCCATGTGAGTATGGAGTCATCAACAGGGAAGTTGGATTATGTTGCAACTTAATATCTTAGTTGATGGTGATTATACGGTATTGGGTTGAATTATAACTAGGGTTTCAAGTTTACAAAGGTTATGCTGTTAAGGGATGAAGCATAAATGGGGTTATAGTTGATAATGGTTATACGAGCACAAGAACGAGTATTTCTCATTAGAAGAGGATGCTTTATAAAACTCATACATAAGTATGGGAAAGAAAAACGTAATGGCATTTCAGTATAATCAAGTAATGCATCTTATCCATCACCACCGAAGCTAATGATCCCACTATTATAACCTATGATAGAATTGGGGTGTAACATATTATACTAACAAGTTCATCGTCTTCAGTGGAGATGGACAACACGATTACTTGATTATACTGGAAAGCCCATTGCCTTTTTGCTTCCTCGTACTTGTGTATGAGTGTTATAAAGCATGCTCCTCTGACAATGAGAAACTCGTTGTCGTGCCAGCATAACCATAATCAACTACGACCCCAGTTATGCTCTATCCCTTGACAACATAACCTTTGTAAAACTGAAGCCTTAGTTACACTTCAATCCGAGATAGTATAATCACTGTCAACTTGGACCTTGAGTTGCAAAGCGATATGGGTAAGTAGGGGATAGGAATGTGTATTATAAGGGATGGGTGGGGTAAAATGGGAAATTTTTTCTTTTTATCTTTGGAATCCCAGGTTGTAGGGGCTCAGAGGAAGAAGCAGTCAAGTTGGCTTGGGGGTTAAAATGACCAAAGAGAAAACGCCCCATGCAGGAAGCGTTTTCAATTAACATGGCAGTGAAAATGCTTTTTGTAGGACATACTTTCTATTGTCATGTCAAACATGTGGCTGCAAAACACGTATTGCAAGAGGTGTTTTCACAACCATGTCAGGTGAAAAAGTATGCATCTTTGGTATGAACACTATGAAAATTTGGCTAAGCATGGGTATAAGGAAATTTTGTGTATTTTGTGATTTTATGAATTAGGGACTAAAATGTCAAAAGTGTAAATATGAGGGCTAATTTGTAAAATACTCTAAAAATGTATATATGGATTGAATTGAATGATTTTCTGAATAAAAGAGTTAAATTCGAATATGTTTAGATCAAGAACCAAAGAAAACAGAATTAGATCGGGGAAAGTCGAAAGTCGTCGAGTAGTTGACTCCGTTCGTTCGAATCCGTACGAGGTAAGTCAATATACAAATAAATGTGTTTTGAATTGAATTATTATTTATATGCTCTTGACCAATGATGAATAATTATATGAGTTGAGTATGAGATATCCGAGAAAGTATCAACAAAATTTCGACGTCTGAAAAGTCCCGTACCAACCGTAAAAATAGTTAGGATACATATGTCATGACATAGGATCCGATATGTGTTTTCATTTAAGATCACATATGGGATGTTGGCATTGACTTATGATTTACGTATAAGACCATGTCTGGGACATCGGCATCGTATTTGATTTCGTGTAAGACCCTGTCTGGGGCAGTGGCATCAATATTTGATTACATGTAAGATCACGTCTGGGACATTGGCATTGTACGAGCTTTCCGAGCTATCCGAGTATCCTTATTGATTTCGAACAGCTCAAAGGGCATTCTGAGAAAATGAATGACTATGTGAACATGTATCCAATTCAGGTACGTTTGAAATGTATATTAAGATTAAGAATGAAAGGTAAGCATATGTATATATGTGTGAACATATGAAATATGTCTGTATTATGTGAAAATGTGATGTACATATGAGCAAATAGTTGTGAGTATTTGAGATAAATGAGAAATATGAACTTGACATTGAGTTATGCCATGATTCATACAAATGATTTGTTTATAGTTGTGATTTGTGATAAGTTTATTTGTATATGGCTTACTAAGCTTTTGAAAGCTTACTTTGTGTGTGTTTTTAACTGTTTTATAGATATCAAAGCTATTGGGAGCTCAGGGATCATCGAAGATCATCACTACACTATTGAACTATATTTTGGTACCTTTTGAAAATGTGAATATTAAAGTATGGTATGTATAGGCTAGAAGTATTTGAATATGTTTTGTAATATGTATATATCTAGCAATGTGATATGGCTTGGTTATGGATGTGATTATGAATGAATTTTGGTATATGTCTTGTGTTCAAAAATGGTATGTTTTGATGCATTCTTGAATGACTATGTTTTGATGCATTCTTGAATGACCAAATGAAATGGTCAATTTTGGTTAGTTGTGGTATGTGTTTATTTTGGAATTTGGTAATATTTTGGCATGATTTGGTATGGATTACAAGCATGAAATTGTTGATAATGATATGTCATGAATGGTGTATGTTTTGGTTATGAATTGGTTGAAAATTTGGTATGAATTGAATTGATTTTGATACTTACAGGGAAGACCCTTAAAGAGTGGCATTTTGGCATTATAAATGGCCTATTTTTGTCTATACGGGCGTGTGTCTCAGCTGTGTGCGACACATGGGTATATTACACGGCTGTGTGTCCCTTAGGGTACCCTACGATTTAAAGTCAGTATACCCTATAGTTTTGACATGGCCTAGACACACGAGCGTGTCTATTGATCATGTGTGCCACATGGGCTAGACACACAGGCGTGTGATTGGCCGTGTGACCCAAGTCAGTAGCCTTCTTAATTTTCACACAGCCTGGCACACGGACGTGCCTTGTGGCCATATGGACAAGTCAGTATGTATGCTCTGTTTTGCCACCGTCTAGACACATGGGTGTGTCTAATGCCGTGTGGGGCACACGTCTTGTTCACCCCACACGGGCTTGTGACCTTTATAACTTTGAAAAATGTTTAACTTTTGAAAAATTTTGTATGAATTTAGTTTAGTCCCGACCCCTTTCTAAAGCATATTTAAGGTCTTGTTGACCTATGTAAGGGACTATGTATTGATGTATGATTATGATGCTATGTTGATTATGAAATGAATATGACTCGTTCCTATATGACTGGTAATACCTCTTAACCCTAGTCCAGCGACGGATACGGGTTAGGGGTGTTACAAAGGTTATGCGGTTACTGTAGGAACCCAAGGTAAATGACGTCAACATGTCCATACAACCCAGGAGCATCAAGAAGAAAAGCTAATTAAAACATTAACTTATTCGTTTATTCATTAATTTTTTTCTGTAAATTGTAAGTCAATATTAATTATTGAAGTAAGATATATTATAATACGCAAGCTACAGTTTTAATCTTTTTTCATACCTTTTCAGCAAATATTTGCTTTCTCAAAATATTTTGATTAACAAATGGACAAAGAAAAACTTAAATGAAAAAGTAACATAAATAATTGTAAATTTTAGACTCATAATATAATATGGTACAAAACAAACCAATTTAATAAACTTGTTTCGTATATTGTAAATAAGTGTACATTTAGGATGTAAAACAAAGTATACAATTTGAGAAAATTACAAATAACATAATCATTGGTGTCCTGGATGTGTGCCACAATCGGGTGGGTATCGAGCACACCTAGGGTTTCGTCGCACTATTTGGGTTGGCAGTACCTCATCAACTTTTGTCTTCATTTTCACATGTATGTCGGGGTTGATTTCCACAATCATCTCCTTCTTTCATGGTTGATTGCAACCGTGTTCTAACTGCCCATCATACAACCCCATTGTTTGAGTCGGTGGTTGTAAGGATGACCCACTTCGGTAGAACAACAATGCTGGGGGTGTTTGTGACACTATCGACGAATAAGTATGTGGTGTCACATGGGTCAATTACAGATAAAAGGCGAGAATTATCAGTGATATCATATGTGTTAATATTGCTGGCAACATCGGCGTGTAGTATGGTACAGTGGGTGGCGATTGTGTGAAATATACCTTTAGAGGAGGTGTTGATGCAGAGAATGATTGTGCGTGATATGATGCTTGTGCAAAATAATCTGGTGCTAAATGTGTTGATGCAAGGAATGGTTGTGCGTGCTCTGGTACTTGTGTAAAATAAACTGGAGTTGAAAGTGTTGATGCGGGGAGTGATTGTATGTGATATGATGTGATACTTGTGTCAAATAAACTGGGTTAGAACAAAAAACAAATGAATCATACTGGTCAGGAGGTTGTATAACAATCGGGTCCTCCTGTGGAGATGGAGCAGATGTTGATCCTCCCACAGCATCTTTTCCCGACCTAGGATTGATGGACCCTTGACTTGACCTCTTACAACGACATTGCTTACTCCTTTCTGAAGTCGACAGTAGATACGACTTGCCATTATGCCTGAACCAATCCATGTAATCTGGAGATGTCGCCAACTCCAGCGTGTAAAATAATTCCCGCGTTGGCAAGTAATCATACTTATGTTGTCAAATCTCGATTTACTTCTTGTGGAACGTTGGTTAATCTTCCTTGAGTGCTCCCCGCATGTTAATCTTGTGCAGGTCATCGAGCTTCTAGGGTGGCGACAAAATACGTTGTATACACTTAAACTACTGCATCACTCGACCGAATTCGTGTATCTCAATCATTGCAAAAACGACCAATGGCACTTTCACGTGCCAAATGTTGCGGTTGGCCAAAAATTCGACCGAGACGCATTTTTGAGTCCTCGGATCCGCATATGGCATCCATACAAACTGCAGTACAATTTTATATATTTTAGCATGTGCCTAATATTTAATTTCAAATGCTGGAATAAAAACTTGTTAACTTTGAAATTCATAAACTAACCCCATCTTCGGTTTGTTGATCTAAAGCTAGTCGGATATCCTCGAGCTAGGTCGATATACCGTTGTGTCTCGCGATATTGTTCAACCTATTTAAATAATATGTTATTTCAAAATTACAACAATGAAAAATAAAAACAATAATGATATTATCAAATGAATTTTACCATATTAGAGTTCGTAAGGGAGTTCTACCTGAGGCCGTAAAAATAGTAGTCGATACCATGCCCACGATTAAAGAAGGAGTATGCAACCACCGATTTTAACTTTTTCTGGTATCGTTGCTCGACACATTTCTTGTTATAATGTCGCTAGCACTACTGATTCCGAACTAAGTTATCTGGCATTAGCAAAACCCTAATCAACCTCAAGATGAATGCGCGCGTGAATTGTTTTCTTTTTTAACGTCACTCGCAGAAGCCTCGATAGTTTGAAAGTTTTCCTCCAACCATCTCATCTCGATTCAGCTACCCCTAAACTTATTCGGTACCTTCTCTAGTAGTTGTTCGTATGTTGGACTCCAATCGACACTAATTATTAGCCCCGTAATGACTTCCACATCGATTGATAGACCTAGTTGTAAACTAATATCATCGAGTTTAATTGTACATTCATCGCAAGGAAGATGAAATGTGTGTGTCTCTGATCTCCATATTTTGACCAAAACACTGATAAGTAGCGGGTCCAATTTAGTCCCCCGAGCATGTGAGCCACATATAAAAATCCTGCAAGTGTCCATAAATGATATTTGGTGTACTTTCACTTAAATTGCTTATGTACGTCTCCAAAATCTGATATTTGGGCAGATTATATAAACATAAAAAATTAATAATTTAAACAACATAATAATTAACTATTTAAAATTAAATAATTTAATAATATTTTTTTACCATTTGTAATTGAACAGCAAAGATATGTTTGTCATCCAAATGAATGAGTTGATTTGCCATTTAAAAATATAACAAATAAAATAAAATCAAAGAGAATAAAATTCAGAAAAAGAATTAAAAAACAATTGAGAATTGAGAATTGAGGGTTGAAAATCGAGGATTGAGAATTTAAGATTGAGGAATGAATATTAAGTATTTGGTTGAAAAGAATGAAGTTTGGGGGGTTTATATAGGAAATATTATGGCTGTTAGAATCCTTTTAGCCGCTAGAAAAGTTACTGTTGAAAGGAAAATACGTTTTATAGGGTGTGTTTTTATTGCCACATCAGTGATAACGAGCCCTGTAAAATGCGTTTTTTCTCTCTCTCTCCAAAAACAACATAGATTGATAAATTAAATAAAAATTTTTAAAAAAACTAATTTCTCAATTTGTTTTGAGCACATTCTATTCTGCCAGTATAAATGTGTTGTATTATAAAATTTATTTATATGTAATATAAATTCTAAAATTATTCATCAAGTTTAATAACAATTATTCTTTTAAAATTTTTAATAATGATTATATTTTATGCTAAAATATAATTACTAGAAATAGATCATGAATTGACATAAAATCAAAATATTATTAAATACAGATCACCACGATGTTGACAGATTGCTTTGTCGGCTTTGGCTGGGCTTTGTTTAATGTTTTGAGGCATATGGTCGTTTGTTCTTACTTGGACTCCGTAGATCTTTTCTTTAATGATAAGAAGTCATATTCTATCACCCAAACAGAAAAAAAAAAAAAAGTCAGATTCTTAAAATAAAGAAGGGTAAACTACACCCATGCTCACTCTATTTATCTTAAGTTAGATTTTAGTCACTTATGTTTAAAACATTACATTTTAGTCACTTATATTATCGTGTTGTAACATTTTAGTCATTGAACTATTAATTATCGTTAACGGAGTAATGGTAAGTTAATGTGGCACGTTAAATCATCATTCTAAATAAAAAATTTAAATTAAATTATACAATTGATCCCCATATTTTTTCATTTTGAGCACTTTAAATTTTTTTTATGTTCTTTAGACTTTTTTTTTATTCTCTATTGCTTCTCCTTTTTATTTTCCTACGTTATCTATTTCTTTTAACATATGAGGAAGTTAAATTGGTAATGAAAAAAAGTAGGAAGTCAAAAGTTATCAAAACCCATAAACTCATACCATTTGCTACCTAACAAAACCCTCCACCACCACCCATCATTTTAATTTCATCTAGGAACACCTTCATCACTACCATGACCTCATTCGTGACAAACCCAACAATATCACCCCTCACAAAATAAACCCACGTTCAAATCAATCAAGAATCCAGGTAAACAACAATTAATAAGCCCCAAAAAATCACAGAGAGTCAAAGATTAGACACTGACTAGTGATAGAGGAGCACATATTAGAAAATCGAGCCGATTTAATGGCCAGTGAAAGAGATTTGATCTTAGCTAGTCCAAAAGTTGTAAATTTTTTGAGATATTTTCGAAAGGAGGTCATAGTAGTAGTGAAGGGTTTTGATGGTTAGTAGATGGTATGAGTTTATGGGTTTTGGTTATTAATAATGATGAATTTCGACTTCCTACTTTTTTTTCACTGCCAATTCGACTTCCTGATATGTTAAAAGAAATGGAGAAGTAGGAAAAGCAGAAGGAGAAACAAAAGAGAATGAAAAAAAAAACAAGTGAAAAGTTTAAAGAATATAAAATAAAAAAAAAACTAAATTGATCAAAATGAAAAAAATATGAGAACTAATTGTATAATTTTGTTTAAAATGATGATTTAACGTGTCATCTCAGCTTACCATTACACCGTTAATAACAATTATTAAAATATTACAACACGATAACATAAGTAATTAAAATGTAACATTTCAAACATATATAAAATGGATATAGTTTACCTAATAAAAAGAGTTTAGTAATATTGAAAATTTTATATTTAAATAATTATATTGATGTAAAGTAGTCAAATTAAGCGGATTTTAAAAGTTGGAAGACAATTTATAGTTCTTATTATTATTATTTTTGTTTAAATCTAATCTTTTAGGTTTATAATTTTACTTAAATTCTTCCATTTTTCAGTAGAATTTTCGAGGCTGAAGAGATGATTTAGCCATGATCAAATATAAATTTATACCATTAAAAACAATATTATGTTTTTATAAATTCACTTTATCCATTAATTAGTGGGTGGGATATTATTTTTCCTTTTGGGGATCCATCCTTGAGAATCAATTGACCAATTACTTTTATCATCGTTGATATAAATTTTGGGCAATAGAAAATGGAGTGACAGGTGAGCCGCCTTCATGGACCGACCTGCATCTCATTAATATTATTTTTACCATTCCCTGTTTGGATTTTAATAATTTTTGACAAAATTTTTAATTGAATATATTATTTTATTAAAATAATAATAATAATAATTTTTTTGTCTTTTCATCTTTCTATATAATTTTTAAATAAAAGAATTAAAATTAATATATCTATAAATTAAACTCGTGTAAAACAAATTTATAAGCAAATTATTTACGACTACACTAATAATAATTCTTGAATGAACTTGAAAAATAACTTTTAATATAAAATGTTCTCCATCAAATTTGTGTATATAGATAGTCCTTGATTGTATTAGTGTCACAAGTTAGCTTCGATATTTAATTTTTAAAATATAAAATATTAATATTAAATTTTTTCCACTAACTTGATAACTTTTTGACGTGGCATAGAAAAAAGATAATACTATGAGAAATAATTAGAGTACATTTAATATTCTTAATATGATGTATTTATCTATTTCATTTTCTTTTACTCACAAGTTAAACTATTTTTATTTTAATTTTGTACACATTGCATATGTGTTGTTATTTTAGTTTCAAATTTTATATTTCATTATTTATTGTATATTATTTTAAACACACATTTGTATTTAAAGTTTGTGAATTTCACATATAGAATTTCTAGCTTTATTTAACACTTTTAGTGATTAATTTTAAATCTATAATTATTAGAAAATTACTTTTAGTGATTAATTTTAAATCTATAATTATTAGAAAATTTTTACCTAAATCAATTATATCAATATATATATATATATTTACGGTATATAAATTTGCACATAATTAATATGTCAACTATAATGTTTTATTTGACTTATTTTTAGTACTTATAACTAACAGTTTGGATTAAAAGAAGATTATCAAATAAAAGTAACAAAAATATATAAAATGATCATGAATAGAAGCTACGAAGGTATTTTTATTTAGTTAAAATGAAACGTGTAGGGTGGTTTGGTATCCATCCACCATACAAGAAGTTAGTTGACTTTGCTTAGTTGTAATTAATCTTATTAATTAATAGAATAAAAATATGAGATGAACTTTGGTTATGCAATTAAGAAATTTTTATATATGTGGAGTTTACCTGTATAGTAATTTTCTCAATTAATAATATAATATGTAATTTATTTATCAAGTTGTAACATTACTTCTATACATTAATTACTCGTTTTTTCACAAGTCTTTCTCGACTAAATATTTCTCCTTGTGATGAAAAAATTAATTTAGAAAACAGTGTTATTAGACATGTAGAAGTTTAATTTTTTTCTTAAAATCGAGTCTTATGATATTAGCAATAAATCCTTAATTGAATTATCACTGACGTTTTGTGTGAGACGATTAAGTCATTTCCTTACTTTTTACCAAACGATTTTCTCTGTTATCCTTAAACTCCAAATTCCTTTGAGTGTGGAGTCAAACAAAAAGAATCAAACACACAGAATGAAAACTTTTATTAACTTTCAGTAGAAAAGTTAATTCTCTCTGTGAGAACCAGAAACTTTGAGCATAGTATCCAAGACAAGATACCTTCCTAAGTAGACTTGAAAGACAATATAATAGTTATTTAATTAATTTGCTGAATTTCAACTCATCAAACTATAGATATTTTAGATTTATTAATACAAGTTGTCTTATCGCATTACGATCTAACCATATAATGCAACTTAGTATTAGTTAAATATTAGATAATCAGTGAGTCAATATTAACTTATATTTTGTTTTACGTGCAAAAATTAACGAGGAGAAACATAAACGATATTGATGTGAATAATTAATTTTTTTTTAAATTTAATTTGTTCGAAAAACTATATGTACAAATGAGGAATGAACTACACTTAGGCACAAGATCTTAACAATTTCTCACTTGTTTTAGTGAAATAGACAAGTCACATTTTGCATTCACATCATGTCTATATATTTTTCAAAACTCCTAACCACCAGAGTATTGGTAAGGTGGCCCTCATATCCGCAAAATAAATCTAAAATTATTTTCACTTAAATAAAAAAATCCATAGCTATCTAAGAGGATGATTAGTAACAATAAAATTAAGTAGAAGTTTATTCCAATATTTCAAAGGTTTAAGACTAGAAGAGTTCTGATCGAAGAGTTCCGCCTGTTCATTATAGGTTATAGGGGTGAGTAAAATTCGATTCGACTCGAAAAAATCGAAAAAAACTCAAATTTTGAGTTAAACGAATCGAGTTATTCGAGTTAATCGAGTTATTCGTGTCAACTCGAATTTTTTTCGAATTTCGAGTTTGAATCGAGTTGAGTTTTCGAATTCGAATAACTTGAATAATTCGAATAATTCGAATATCAAACTATAATATTTTACATTTTTATCCCAAACTCTCAAACCTTTTTACTTTTCTCTCAAAACTTTTACTCCTTCCCACTTTTCCCCAAAAACTTTTACTCCACTCCCATCCCAACCCCCCAATATACCCAAAATCTATTTTCCACCAAAATTTTACTCTCTCATTTACTTTTTCTCAAAATTTTACTCCCAAAAGCCCTGAGAACTTTTTATTTTTTCCCAAAATTTTTACTCCCTCCCACTTTCCCCCTAAAACTTTTACTCCCTTCCCATCCACCTCCCACCTCCCATCTACCCCAAACCCATCCCCTCAAATTTTATTTAATATTTTCCCTCCAAAATTTTACTCCCCTATTTAGTTTCCCTTAAACTTTTATTCCTCAAAACTTTTTATTTTCCTCCTAAACTTTTACTTCTCACCCTTTAGTCTCAAATAAAAATTAAAATTATCCAAAAATATCACTAAATATAAATAGTAATAATTTTATTTATATATACTATTTATATTATTAAATTAAATTTTACATTTTATATTATTTATATTATTAAATTGTTTAGTCATATTAAATATTTATATTAAAATTGAATTATTAATTATGCCGTAAAATATTAGTGCTAAAATTTTATATTGCTATTAATTTCACATTTTATATTTAAAATAACTTTTATTAAAAAATCATATTTTTACATTTAATATATTTTTAATTCCAAAATATATAGTGACAAGAATATGAAGATAATCAAACAACTAAACAAGGGAGAAGCTAACCCATATATAAAAGATTAATAAATAAATTATGAGGTGATGAAAGTTAATAAATAATTTAATTAAGGTGGACAAATTTTATTATGATAGATGATAGTGGTTATAAGGACCTAAAATTATTTTTTAAAATTTAAATCGAACAAATATATTCAATTTGAATCGATTCGAATTCTATCTCACTCGACTGGATTTGCGAAAATTTCAAATCAAATTAGGATAATAAAATATGATTCGTTAACTCTATTAACCCAAATTTTTTTTATTCGATTCGATTCGATCGAATGCTCACCTTTAATAGATTATTTGCGATGAAGTTGAAATCAAGAGAAAAGCCCAAGATAGATGGTTAGCCTATTAGTTGTCCTGTGACAAAATCCATTAGTTAGTAGTGTAACATTAACATCTGCACTTACCCGAAACAGCAATTCCGGAGTTTAAGGCATTGATATTCGTGACTTCTCCTTTTGTTACCAAAACACAAATATTTTATTGATTTAGTTTCTTGTAACCTTCTTACCTCCAGATTTTTATTTTCCAGGGAAGAATATACATGTCTTCATGAATGAAAAAGATTACTGTGGAGAAGAATTTTAACCCTGTCTTATATGTGTATATTGCAAGTCGCACAATCTATAGCTTAGGTTAAAAATCTTCTATATTTACCATGTCGACAATGGTTCTATACAAATTCGATCATATATTTGGTATACCTTCCTACCATGGACTCTATAGCTTGCACTTCCATGAACAATTAGTTTTTTTTTTTCCATCAAAATGAAGACACTAGATTTCTGTAACCTTCCTGCTAGCTGATAGCATCCCCGAATTTCAACACCGGGAATCTCACTTTTCATGTCCTTTTTCGAAAGGACTCAGGTGATGACCTTGAGAAAGAAAAGGTCTTGAGTTTAATTATTAAAGCAAAGATGCCATAGCATGGGATATGCATCAGCCCTACTCCCAAGTACCTGTTTCAGTCCAAGATATAAACGGAGGAGCACATTAGCAGCACATTTTATTGAGTTCAATACAGTTCTGACACGACTGCTGATCACCACAAGTTGCTCATATCAAACAACCAGCACAAGGAACTAAAACTTGCATTTGCTTTAGTATGATACTAGGTATTACAGCGCCGACTTTATTTCAACCATTCAATGAATTTTCACTTCAATTGGTTTCCTAAAGACTCTGTGTGTGTGTATATCAAAACATAACTGCAGGGTCTGCAGTGACAATTAATAAAAGATTGAATGTGTACCATAACGGAGCATATGGCGATGATAAGTCAAGGAACGGATACGGCCACCTGCAAAGAGATAGGTAACACAATATGAGAATAAAGCATTTCACAAAAAAGAGAGGTAAAATATTTGAACTATAGATAAAACTGTAACCTGGAAATATAACATTACCAAAGGTTAATACAAGCATGGATGATCCATTGGAAAACAACAAATGTGCCCGTCCACAAAACAAAATATGCAATCCGAAAAAATGGGAACCGCTGCAAGTAAAAGGGAAAATTAGCTTTGTTATTGATAAGACGATACTAGAAATGACATGCCACCAAGACAATCAAGAAAGGGAAACTTACCATGCAATTCAAAATTGTGTCACCAAGTAGGAAAACAACATTGATCGAGTGCATACAGACAATCAACTGCAGTTGACAACGTGGACGTACGTAAATCCCAGAAAAAAGATGTAATACAAAAAAAAGAATAGCATTTCAACTCTTCTTACATGAAAGCTAAATGGAATCAGGTGAAAACAGAGTAAAATGTTTCCTTCTTTTATATCCTAAATTACTTAAAAGGAAGACCAGTAGATTGAGGTGCCACCGAGACTGTACACTTCCTACCTAAGACATGTGATGATAGTAGTGAATAAGTGGAGGAATCTAATGACATTTAACCAAACATTTTGTCAAAATTTAGAAGTAACACTCTCCTAATTGTTTGAGACAGCCAGCAACTTGCATGGACTTTAGTCCTCGTATTGATAACAAGTACTGTTGTATGCATGGTTTCATTGTAGGTTATCAGCCCACTATACATTACAAGAAGAAAAATGAATGGAAATGAAAGAATGAAGTTAGCAGCCCTAGCCATAAAACTTTTTTGATCACCTTCCCAAGTTCATGTTGCATTGTGGCGGCCATATTTAGGCACAAATGGTCAACTACAGAATTCAAGGCAGTGTCAAAAGAATCTGTGTTTCATTGCTCGTTAACTTCAGAATTCAATGCTTCATAAGGTACACTAGCTCCCACATGCAACTAGCTTAGCTAAGATCTCTCCATCTTGAAATGCATTACATTTAAGCCATTGGAGCAAAGGGGTTTAAACATATATACTGCAACAAAAGTTCCGACTAAAAGAAGAAAAATCTCAGGAACACTAGAGTTTGCAGCTTCATACTTACAAAATTCAGATCATAATCTTTGGATTTTAGGAGCGGAAAAAGAATAAACCAAAATACTGAATCGGTGAGTATTACTGCACCTGCAGAAGTCTATTCGGAAACACCAAAAAAAATTAAAAATCAGGTGAAAAGGCAGTAAAAATGTCACTAGAATAATTAGGATACAATCAAGAGCAGGGAGCACTAGAATCACAAAAGAGCAGCATTCAAGGTAAAACAAAAGTCATACAGTCAATTCACCCAGAATCTGTAAACAAAACATACCTGATAAATAATTTGGAAGGCATAAGTCCATACACCTGCTCTACGAGGACAATGAGGTGCTCTGTGAGCATCAAAATGTTTGCACTGGTTGGACACATTTGCAGCTTCGCCAAGAATGGGAGGCGTGTAGGAGCCTTGCTCAGAATCTAAACTTAAATGATCACCCCTATCACCACCAACTTTTCCCCAGTGTTGTTGACATCCATATACTGAGATTGCTGATCCAAACTACAATAGTAGCAGAACAAGTCATCAAAGGATGATTCTCTAGCGATCTGAAACTGAGGGAGCACCACTTAAAACGAATAAATAGAGATGATAAAAAATGTCAAGAGACATACCCCAAAGTATATTGTAACCAAAGTAAATGTCCACCTGTTCAGGGACAAAAACAAAATTGTTACTGAAATGTATGTAAGTAGAAGCAAAGGAATTTGTAAGGTGTAGAGATACATCACTCACTGAGTATAAAAGTAAAAAATGCCACTTCCATCAATAGCGACATTGGCTAGAAGTAATGCCAAAAGCATGATGAAAGCAAACACTCTAAAACTAAGCAGCCAAGCAGGGTGAATGCTTCTGAGACATGTATTCCAAGCTTCATCCTCATATAAATGCTCTGGAGCTTCTTTATCATTGTCCCTATCCTCATGTTCTGATTTTTTCCTACCTTCAAATTTCCAGATTATAATTGCTGCCACAGCCATAGTGGCTAAGATGAATAGTGCACAAAGTGAGAATCTCCAATTCAACCAGTAACTTAAGGTGGCCGTATCGGCAGTCATGACTGGCTGCCAAGTATGTGTTGAGGATCCTGTTAAGAAACTCAATAAATTACTCCTACTTGCTCCATTGGTTATCATAACTTTCTTTATTTATCAGATAGCAAATGATTGCCTCTCTAATCAAAAATCAACTAGCTACAACATGGAGGTTCAAAAAGGGTAATTCTTTAAAATCAAATCAAAATTGAAAACCAAACAGCTGAAAGTAATGGGGCAATATTCAGCTACCAAAATAGTAAATTCTTTATGAAGAAAAACAAAGAAAAGTCTTTTTTCTTAAAAAAAGGGTAGTATTCCGCAATCCTGAAAGGCGGTCACATGCATATGATCAAAATTCAGGCTACTATTATAGAATTTTGCAAAAGAAACTAGGAGGCAGACGCAGAGTGGAGGAAGGAATACTAAAACTAAAACTATAAACAACATGATGAAGAAAAGAAAAAACAAACATAAAATTTTAGATTAAGAAAACAGAGGTCAGATTCCTTACTTTAGATGGGTTCTTCCCATAAAGCTAAAATTGGATTAAAAATGGAAGAAAGAAGGTCGATATCAATGGAAAAGACAGATGGGGTTTTAAGGCGTTTACAATTTACGAATAAGAATGGTGAGGAATGAGTTTATCGAACAAGTGAGTCCACGTTGATGATTGGAATATGCTTTGCTTCTTCTTTGTATCGTAGTTAAGAGAGGGAAAAAATTAAAAAAAAAAAAAAGAAAGAAAAAAGAGTAAAGCAAAGTAAAGCACAGTAGAATTTACCTTGAAGAGGAGGGAACCAAATGAAGCTGGCTGAGGCAGGTAGTTGGTTGGTTGTATATTATGATATCATTTATATATTTCTATGTACTGATAATTAGAAAGTAGATACAAAGGTGAAACACCATGAAGAAGAAGAAGAAAAGGAAGGACAAATTGTCTGAGTAGAAGAAACAAACAAAGATATCTGAAAAATGACAATCTGCAATCTCATTCTCAACCACAGGACTAGAGAAGTAGAGATTTTGATTTCTTCTTTCCAATTATTTTATTCAGAAATACATGTCATGGATTAGTAAATTAGATCAAATTTAATTAAATATATAAATGGAAGTCTGAAGTTGGATCACTCTGTTAGGCAACTATCCTTTTTCTTTTCTTTTTTTCTAAGACATTTCAATATTTAGTAATCAGTTCTGTTTTTAATTAATATTTAAAATAGATAATAAATGTAGCACATGAAGATTTCTTAAATCCTTTATCAACTTAAAAACAAATATTTCATATAAGTAAAAATTAATTAATTTTACATTAATTTATGTTAATTTTATTAAAATTAACTATTTTAATAAATTACTAAGCGCAGGATAAAATATATTACACCCTTAATAAAAAATAAAAATTTAAAATTTAAAAATGACATTATTAAAGAGAAATAACCGTAAACTTCCAACATAAACATTAAAATCAAACTAGAACTTTTAGAAAATATTTAAATAAATTCACAAACCAAATCACTCATTCCCATATAATTGTTTACTAATTTACAACAAAAAATAATTGTTTACTAAATCTTTTCATCTACATTTTATCAATAAATATGTAATATTATTTATTTATTTTATCAATATTTTTTTGAAAATAACTATTAGTTAAAATTTTTATGTTATTTTATTTTTCCCTCACATAATGGATGTTTTATGAATTAATCATAATTAAAAATTAAATTAAATTAGTAAAATAATAATTTTTATATTTTAATGTATCATATATTAATTTTTATGAATTAAATTCATAATTAATGTCAACTAAAGATTTAATATTAAGTCATCCGTCACTTCACTTATAGTGTAGTTGACTAACATATTATAGTATTAATAAAATCATATAATTAGGCATAATGAAAGTGATTTTTTCAATTTTATTAAAAGAAACTACTTAAAATTATATAATATATGAGTTTAAAATGTGCTAATTTTTTATGAAAAAATAATATAAAAAGTTTTTTTCATATTTAAATTTAAGATTCAATGTGAATAAAGAAGCTTAAACAACATAAGATATAGTACATTAGTGAATAATTCGCATTTTAATAAAAAAATTATAGTTAACATATATAATTTATCATGATAAAATAATAAAATAAATAATATAGGAATGTAAAAACATTAAATATTAATCATTCTATACTTGAAATAAAAAACAAATTATTAAGAGGGAGGCCATCGCTACAACTCTCAAGGATATGTACATTTTCCCTATGAAGGAAAACATGTAAAAAAAAATGGATATATTCAGCAGTATTTTATATTGTGATAGTGTGACTTGTGTTAATCGCATACATTGTAGTTATCTTAGAAGAAAATTGATGAGTAATTAAAGAAGGGTCAAAACAGGTTCGATGTCGGGACAAGAGGGTCTTGGAAATTAGGACGACGCGACAGTTTTTGGCAATGGACGTAGCGACAATGTCGTGGCGAGGAGAGCCTACATGTCACAAAGATTATTGATGTTATGCAGTCACTTTTTGTACAGTTTAATAAGACTTTTTTTCCTAGTTGGACTCTAATTATTTCAGAATTATTTTAGTATAATTAGACCTTTAATCTATTTAAAGGGCCTCTGTAACTCTGATTTAAACATGTCAATCAGTAAGGGTTTTTTTAGGGAGATAATATCTAGTCGCGTATAAATTTTGGTGAAAATTTCGTGGTAGCTATGAGAGAATTTTGTTCCCGAGTTAGAATTTTGCTTTTGAGGTTTGAGATTGTACATTTAGTATTTTTAGATTTATTTTCTTCCTATTATATTTTTGTTTGTTTACTCATTTAGTTAAAAGCTGATAAATCATTTACCCATAATTTTTTCCTCTTTAAGAGTTTTTTGTGTACGATATTTGTGTGTTTTTACTTTGTTTATACAAGTCGATACTCAACATACACATATTAGGCTTCAAACAATAAATTTCAGCTTTAAATCAACAACTATGCAATGCGATGGCAAAAGGAGGTTGAGTTGAGAGTATGAGAGCAAATGAAGAGGATGACACAGACATTGCCATTGCCATTGCCAGACATGTAATAATAATCATACCTCTCATTCTTCTCAGCCTGTTATGGTTTAAAATAGAATTCAATTGCAGCTCAGCTGATAGCCCTTGGTTTAATGATGTTAATATCGTTGCTGTAAATATCCATCTCACTGTAAGAACCTTGCCAATAAGGAACCGCGACAATCTCTTCCAACAACGCCGGCCACTGTTTTTGGGACATAACATGACAACCATCAAGCAAGTTTGCAGTGTAAAAACCATAACCTTTTTCACATCGTAAAAGATGTCAACATCAATCTCGAAATGTAAGGTGATGATTGAGGGGGAAATGAAGTAAATAATGCAGTTTCTAGGAAAATGCTGCGTTTCCTACATCTAATATGGACCATTACATCTTTCTTTTTTCCCAAAGACTGTATACTCGTACTTCTCAGGCATTTTCCCAGGATCCAAACAAACTGTCATGTTATCTGGTGAAATGCTAATAGAGTTATGCTGTCTCACTCTTAATGGCCAGAAGAAACTTCGTTTGACATGAGTTGGTTTAATTCTCGTTACAAAATGCAGATTTTTGTACATTAGGCTGTTTTTTGAAGTTACAACTTATGAGTATATCAACAATGAGAATGATTAATAATCCTTGAAAATCCTTGAAAAATAGGATGCCTTGAGAAATATATCAACAATGATAATCCTAAAAGCCGAGAGTCTAATTTAGGATACCTAGTATTAATAAATAAGATTAAGTTAAGTTTTTTAATTTAAAATTTGAAATTATAATTATATTTATAAAACTCTTAGTTTAGTATTAGTTATTTTTTTACATATTAGAAAGAAATATTTAATTTTATATAGTTTAATTTTTTTTTTTTTTTATTTTTACAATTAAATCGTTCATGCTTTTTAAAAACATTAAATTGATTTGTTTGATAAGAAAAAAAGTATCCGAAAAGAATTGATACTTTTTAAGTTAAAAAAATCATTCAATTTAAAATTTTCGTCTCTTGGAGTATTAGAATTGAGTGATCCAATTCTTATTTAAATAAAATTAATGGTAAAATAAAATAAAAGTAAAATCCATATAAAACTACACTTCCTTTATTTTATTTTAGAATAAGGTTTTTAAACCTTATTAAACCCTATCTAATTGATATTGATTAGAATAAGGTGTTTCAATTTACTACACTCCTATTAGAATACAATTTTACAAGCCTATAAATAGACATAATGTACTCCTCTTGCAATCATTCAAATTCAACATAATGAATTTTCTTCTCCTCTGCCTGTGGTTTTTTCCGAAAGGGCTTTCACGTAAAAATTTGCGTGTTGCTTTTTTTTTCTTTCTCTTTTCTTTGTGATATATTGTCATTACAGACATTCTATTTTTTACAAATTGGTATCTGGATGGGTTGTTCATCTCAATCACAATAGTGATGTCTTTGAAGTATGAAATTCCGCTGTTGGATCGCAACACTAGATTTGCGTTGTGGCAGATTAAGATGCAAGCAGTTCTTGTGTAGATGGATCTGGTGTGTAACACCCCTATCCCGTAACCGTCGCTGGAATAGGACGAGACGTTACCAGAAATTAGGAATCGTATCAAAACAGTAAAATTTTGAACCTTTTTTTAAATAAAAGATCATTTATTTATATAACTAATAGACACAAACAAAGATCGATTTTAAAACTTCCATAAGATGCCATATTCGCATGGCTTATATACAATAGTCAAAATATCATTCTACTTATAGTCTATTCTATACATGCCATAAGCTAAGTCCAAATCACATGATTACCACAATAGTAGATAGTGTGATGAAGTGCTGACGATCCTCGAGCTAATAGTAAGAGTCAACGATCTACAAAAATAAATAGAGAAACATAACATTAAAAGTAAGCTTTCATAAGCTTAGTAAGTCTTAAGCAATTTAAACAGTTGAACTTAAAAAAAAACAAACCAAATGTTCGAAATCACATAACACTTTCTGAGTACAATACTATTTGGCCGATTATGCATAAACACATATCATTTTACTCCGTTTATACTCAAACTCATATAAACATAGTATTTACAAGCTTCCGGATTAACTTTAATTCTTTCAAATTTCACTAGTGTATCATTTCTTACCCACACTTACTTTCAACATTCATAGTTAAATGGCATATAGAAAACTATCTTGTAACTTTGCATAATAACTGAATGCACACATATACAAATATACATATGAATTTACAACATCTTTTCATATGCTTCTCATTACACATTCTTAATTCCCTCGATCAATCTCACATATATAATATATATATCACATACTGAATCACTTAATGTGTAATACGAGTTCAATTTATCATCTTAGCATAGGATCTCGTAGTCATATACTTTATCAAATTCACTAGCACTTGGTCTGCGAAGTATAAAACCCGAACATAACACCAACACGAAGCCTACGGGACTTTAAACCCGGATACAATCTCAGCACAATTTATTTTATATACTTTTTACTAACTTTGGCCTCATCAAATATCTAATAATACACACTTTTCACAATTGGTCATTCGGCCACATTATATACACATAAACATACATACATTTCACACGTGCCCATTCGGTCACACCACATACACAAGCACATATATAAGATAATGCTTTTATCATTACTTGCTAATACATCATATACTTTGCTTTCATTTAAATAACCACTCAGCCATATTACATTTCTAAGTAACCATTCGGCCTCACTATACAAATAAGATAGCACACATTTTCATAAAGGCCATTCAAATAACTTGCACACATTTAATATTAGCCATTTCGGCCTCACCATATATACATATCTTGTACATCAATTTCATCATATCAAAATCGACTAGGTATACTAGTCATTCATGGCTTATAGCCTCATTTTAATATGGATTCGGTACTTTGATTACCAATATTTAATCAAACATGTTCTTAATTACAATTATTTAACATTTTATTTTACATTCGGCAATGACATGTTCATCTCCAATAATTCAATACTTATAAACTTATAATTTCACAAATTTTAACATCAAAGATCCATCTAACACTCATATATCATTTCCTAACGTCACAATTCAAAATTCACGTATGGTTTTAATCAATATCTTATAAGCAACTCAAACAGTTTTATCAATGTTTACAACATAATCACAAATTCACTACAAGCTGTCTTCCTGAGCAACAATCATTAAATTATTCGTAACTGGAGCTACGAAACTCCAAATCAAGTGCCGTTAATTTTCCCTAGAAATAGACTCATCAAGCTTTAATTACATAATTTATTAAGCCTCTAACTCAACTCCAACAATTCCTGGTGATTTTCTAAAATCACGTTATTGCTACTGTCCCAAACAGATCTATTACAATTTACTTTTAAATTTCCAAAAGTTCAAACACTTCAATTTCCCTTCTTCAGTTTCCTAATCACATTTATAGTTTCACTTACTTTGTAACATTAATCCACAATTCATCTCATAATTCATTCGGTAATTTCATCACAAACATAATTTATTAAAATACCATTTCCTTATATTGATTTCAAATACATTCAAGAATTTAAAGCATAATTTCATAGCCAAATGTATTCACTATTCGACATTTATAAGGAATTCATAGTATTTTATTCACGTCTTAACTCATGATGCTTTCGGTTATTCCATATTATCTCATGTATTCAAAATACCATTCACACATATTAGTTCATAAGACATTTGGCTATCACACATAGTCCTCACTAAATTCATACTCATTCTATTTACCATTACTTAACCGAAACACAAAGATCATATATCATTCTCTAAAACTCTTTTAGCATATACCTCATTTCCATACACAATTCAATCGAGTAAGCTAGCCATTTTCGGCTCATATTAGGAACATTATTAATCATTCGAAAATATATATATTTATATATCACATATACTAAAACTTTATTCTATATTCATTTAATCTTTAAACACATAAATTCAACTTAATCGTTTAAGAGCTTACCTCAAAAGTTATCGTACGGCTATATCGACTACACGACTACCTTCGTTTTTTCCTCGATCCGAGTTTGTCCCCTTAAGCTCTCGATGCTCAATCAACAATTTTAACTACTCAATTTACAAACGGCAATGTCATTACTTTACATAATAGAAATTAAATTTCATTACTTAAACTATCCACGGCAATCACCTTCCGAGCACCTTAATTTTCTTTAAGCTAAACTGCCTCATAGCATACATATACACATTCGACTAATTATAAAACAAAATCAGCACTCATAATCGAATCATTAACTAAAATCACATTGGTAATATGCTTAAATAATCTTCAATATTTAATAACATCTAAAACTAATTTGCTTGAGGTGCCATGAATTATTCAAATTAGCCGAATATCATTGAATTTCTAAAATCATGCTTATAACCACTTGGACAAATTTCACATATCAAAGCCATTTATATATATTATTCAAAGTATTTAACAACACTTAAAAGTCCAAAACCGAATGCTCATCTTACCACCAACATGCATATTTAATTATCTCAAGCCTCTCTTAATCAATTTTATTCATAATAGCATGAACTCAACAATCCATTACTCATACAAAACAAACATAACCGAAAATCCCTTCATGAACTAATCACTCACATGTAACATACTTTTCACAAACAAGCTCATAAACATATGAATTTTGGTATCAAATTGTCCATTGAACATTCGTTTACTATCTTCTATCCTCAACTCAAATTTCCTCACTCATTTTCACTAAGGTCGAATCTAAAATGCCTCATAAACTAAATTTATCAAGTGGGTTTCGGCTAGAAAAAGAAGAGAAACACAAATTCATCAACAATTTACAAAACCACATCAAATTACCTTCAAATTCGCCTCCAATTGACCGAACGGTCCCAAAACCATCCTTCACTCTTCTTCTTTTTATGAATTTCAGCTAGGTGAAGAAACAAAGATGAGTGCTTGTTTTCTTCACCAAATTCTTATTTTATTTTTATCAATAAACTATATAATAATGACTATATCAATAAACTACTTAAAAAAAATATCAATTCATTATTATACATATAAAATATGCTTATTTTGCTCACCAAAACCATCATGGCCTGCCACTAACATTAAAAGTGGCAAATTGACATGCAAACCCACTTATTTGCATCATTCAATAATTAATCACTTAAAATAAGCCACACATATATTCAAAACTTCTCCCATAAGTCCTTTTTATTTAGAAACACATTCAAATTGACAAAAATCAAAGCATTCAAATTTCACACATGCATGATCACATATTTTAGACATAAAATATTATATTCAATTATTTTTGCGACTCGGTTTAGCGGTCCCGAAACCACTTCCCGACTAGGGTTAGAATAGGACTGTCACATGGTGGATGCCTTGCTAGGGATAGATAAGATGTCTTTGACATTGACGGAGGAAGAGAAGAAGCGTAAGGATTGAAAGGTGTTAACACAGTTACATCTACATTTGTCTAGCAAAATTTTGCAGGATGTGATAAAGGAGAAAACCGCCGCTGCATTATGGAAGAGGCTGGAACAAATATGTATGTCAAAAACTCTAACCAGCAAGTTGCATATAAAGTAGCGTCTTTATGCTCATCGTTTGGAGGAAGGTGCGTCTGTACACGACACTTAACAACGTTTAAAATTTTTTTCTCAAACTTGGAGGCCATGGAGGTTCAACATGATAAAGAAGATCTATGGTTGATTCTATTTTGTTCGTTGCCCTCGTCTTATTCAACCTTTAGAGACACGATTTTATATAGCCGCTAGTATCTCATAGTTGATGAGGTTTATGATTCTTTGACCTCGTATGATAAGATGAATCATCTTGTGGTTAAACCCGACTCTCAGGGAGAGGGTCTCATTGTTCATAGGAGATAATATCGGAATGCTGATAATGATCGTGGAAGGACACAGGAACGAAATCCTCGCAGTAAATCTAAAGGTAGATCGAAGTATTCAAACAAAGGTAAAACATGTAACTTCTACAAGAAGAAAAGACACATTAAATCTGAGTATTATAAGCTACAGAACAATATCAAAAGAGAGGCTACGAATCAAAAGGGAAAACAACAAGAAAAATCTGGTGAAGTTGATGTTGTAGAAGACTACTACGATGGTAAACTTCTAGTCGCTTCTGTCAATAATTCTAAAGTGAGCTAGGACTGGATCCTTGATTCGGGCTACACCTTTCATATGAGTCCCAATTGGGATTGGTTTACCACTTACGAAACAGTGTCTGAATGTGTTGTTTTGATGGGAAATAATGCTTTGTGTAAAATTGTTGGTGTTAGAACGATTAAAGCTAAGATGATTGATGAAGTTGTCAGAACACTTAGTGACATGCGACATTTTCCAGAATTGAAGAAAAAATTAATTTCGTTGAGTACTCTTGATTCAAAAGGGTACAAATACACAGTTGAAAGTAGGGTTTTGAAGATTTCCAAAGGTTCCCTCGTTGTGATGAAAAGGCAGAGAAAGACTGTCAAGTTATATGTTTTGCAGGGTTCTATTGTTACTAGTGATGCAGTTGTCACTTCCTCTTCCTTGTCAGATGATGATATTACTAAACTTTGGCATATGTGCCTAGGGCATATGAGTAAGAATGGCATGGTAGAATTGAGCAAAAGAGGACTTCTAGATGGGTAAGGAATTTGCAAACTGAAGTTCTATGAGTGCTGCGTTTTTGGAAAGCAAAAAAGAGTTTGATTCACCAAAAGAATCCATAACGCGAAGGAAACATTGGAGTATATTCATTCTGATCTATGTCTGTAACAACCTAATATTTAGTGGTGTCGGAACAGTGATTCGAGATCACTAAATCAAAAAAATGAGTAGGAAATATTATTAATTTGGTGAGTATAATTTAAATGTGAAGTTAGGAAAAATTTTGAAATAGTGAATAGTGTACTAAAAATATATATATTAAAATAATTAGAATAAAAAACGACGTATCGAGACCTTGAGAATTTTAAATCAATCCATAAATTTTAAATCAAGAAATTTTAAAGTACTGATAGCTAATTGAACAAAAATGACTAAATTGTATCAAATGCAAAATTGTGAGAAATGATTAAATAGCTTAAATGATAAAAGAAAGAGGGTTTAAAAGGCAAATAGACCCAAGGTCTATTTGGGCTGGACGGCAAGGGCATGAAATCAGCAAGAAAATAAGGAGAATTAAGGAAAAAATTAGAAAATTGCAAAATTTACTTAATAAAGCTAGGACTAAAGTGGAATTATCTAGATTTCTGTTTATTTTTCTGCATTCTCATCAGCAAAGACACCATGGAAGAATTCCCTTAAGCTGATTTTTCATATTTTTATTGCAAGTAAGTTTAATTCTTGCTTATTTCTTGAAATTTTTGTGTTTTTGTGACTTTTACAACTAGGTCCACTTGTTGAATTCATTAGTTTTTGATTCTATGAAAGAAATTGAAAGTTACTATGAATATGTTCTGGAAGTATATGATGATTTGGAATGGAATTAGAGCTTTAAATTGTTTATATGCTGATTTTATTGAAAGAATTGAATAGAAAGTGAATTTTTGGGACCTAAATTGTAAAAGAGTTTGAAGTTAGAGTTTTATGTGGAAATTCTGAATTTCAATAGTTATTAAATAACTTATAATGTCTAGGAAAAGTATTAATTAATAAAATTAGCTTAATTGAGGGGTTAATTGAGCAAGGATTGAATTGTATGAACTGTGAAATTTGGGGCAAAATGAAAATCAACATTTTGCACTAAAACATTTTTGGATAGCAACAATAGTCTAACTTTGAAAAATCATAAAAAAGTTTTAGAAATCGAATTAGAGGATGAATAAAATATGAAATTAAAGCTTATTGAGTCTAGTTTCTTATAGAAGAAATGGTGTAAGCAATGGAATTGTAAATCATGAGATATAATAAGTTTTGTGATACAATGTCAGAATGATTTCGGGTTCCCCTGTTCTGACTTTGGAAACTCATCAAAAATTGGAGAAAAATAATTAAAGGATTAAATTTATATGTTTAAAATCCTTAATGAGTTTATTTTCAATAGAAATAAGCAGGAACATCATCCGAATCTCGTATGATGAGATAATTAATTCTTAGTGAAGAAGGGTCGGAACTGTCAAATAGCAAAACAGGGGTAACTTTAAAGAATAAACTGTACTCATTGGCTAAACCAAAAATTCTAAAAATTTTATGGTAATAAGATATGTAAGTCTAGTTTCAAGGAAAATTGGCGGATCTTAATTTCGACTTCTGTAGCTTAAGATATAAATAATTTAGTGACTATGACACAAATGGACAGTTTTGAATATACATATAAGTAAATAGTGAAATTATTGATAATGTTACTTGTGGCATGTTATACAAATTAAGGATGTGGAATGGAGAGGAGGAGGAGGAAAATATGTATGAATATTCAGCTAGCATGGCTAATTTGCATGTTTTAGGCTCATGGACTAAATTGAATAAAAGTAAAATTTTATGGGTAATTTTGTAAAAAATGTTAGAAATGACCAATTTTCATGAAATGGAATATTTTATTATTTAAAATTACAAAATTGAATGAAATTATTAATTTAGCTCAGGATCAGGAAAAAAACATGTTTTTAGGATTAAATTGAAAAATGTTGAAATTATGAAAAATTCTGATATTTTATAGAATTCATGGGTTGTTATCAATTTGTTTGAGAATAACGACTGGAAATAAGGATTAAATTGCGAGAATTTTATTTTATTTTAACCTAAGGATGAAACCGTCATTAATTAAAAGTTTAGGGATAAAATGGTAATTTTATTTAGAGCATTAGTTGAATGTATTACAACATGAAATAAATGAAAACGACGATCAAATTTCTTTATAAAGATTCGGATGACTCGAATACGAGACTTGAACATGGAAAAGAAAAGATATCGGATTAATGAAATTATAAACATGTGCAAGCAACGAGGTAAGTTAGTGTAACCTGAATTGTATTTTTAAATGCATGAAATATCGATATAATGAATTACCTGATTTATGTTTATGAAGAAATGGCAAGAGAATGATATTTATCATGATATGTAAATAGGTGATTATTTTTGATACGTTGATCAAGGAAATTAATTAAATTGAGACGAGTAATAAATTCAAGTAAAACATATCGAGAAAAATAAGTACGTTAAGGGACAATATGTTTGATTTTAATTGGTTCGAAATATGAACGTTAGATGAAATGAAATATCTAATAAATAAATCGGTAACTCCGGTAATGCTCCATAACTCTATTCTGGTGATGAATTCGGGTTAGGGGCGTTACATTTAGTGGTATCAGAGCTAAGGTTTAGTCGGTTCTCGGACCGAAGTAGTACATATGAAGTCTAGAAATACATGTCATTATATAACTTATGATAACATGATATCTTCTGACTCTGATGAGGTTTGTATCACTATAATTCAATCTTTATCATTAGTATGTGTTTAATTTACTAATTATGTGTGGTAAGTATTCAAGGTAAGTGTTTAGTAAAATGATAAATTTATGATTGGATACTAAAATTGAGACTGATACTGAACTGAATTATGGAATACTGAATATTACTTTGAATACTGAATTGAATTGTGAAGTTACTGAATATTGTTATGTGTACTACATTGAACTGTGAAATTACTGAAGTAATGAATTATTGCAATACTGTGAAACTGATTGAAATAAGGAATTATAATTAATACTGAACTGAGATGGAAATTGTACTGAAAAGTGAATTAAATACCCTACTAACTAGTCGGACTGAGTCGGATATAATTGGCATGCCATAGGATTTGGAAGTGTTCAGGCACTGAGTGCCATACTGGTGTGTTTGGTTCGAATCCACATATCCGCCAAAGTCTGAGTCTTGTTAATAGGGGTAAATATGAATATTAAGTAAAATTAAAATAAGAATTAAATTCCCTATTAACTTGTCGGGCTAGTCGGATATAATTGGCATGCCATAGGATTAGAAGAGTACGGGATTTATCAGCTTTACCGATCAGGCACTTTATGTGCCGTATTTTAGGCACTTATGTGCTGGTTACTGTTACTGCTACTGCTACTGTTACCGATTCGACACTTTGTGTGTCGAATATTGTTACTGTTACCGTTATCGATTCGGCACCTTGTGTGTCGAATATTGTTATTATTCTATCATTATCGATTACGCACTTTGTGTGTGGATATTGTTACCGCATCTTTATTCGTTTGGATTTGTTGTGAAGAGGTACTTTGTACCTTCATCATATCTTATCGCTTTTGGATTTGTTCCGATGAGGTACTCTATGTACCGTACTGTTACTGTTCCGGCTTTAGCCGATGAGGCACTATGTGCAGTACTGGTGTGTTTGGGTTGGAATCCGTGTATCCGTCAAAGTCCGGATTGTTAATAGGGTGAATAACTGAAATGAGAAAATTAAATAAATTTGATTGCTCGTTCTATTAAAAAAATATATATGAGAAAGAAATTATGAGTTGAATTCTCAATTGAATTGAAATGTGAGATTTGGAGCTTGAACTTAAGGTTCATGAATTTGCTAAAATATCGAATTATTGATATTGAAATCAGTTAAATAAATGGAATGAGAAAATCGAATGAATTTGATCGGTTGAACTCTTGAAAGTATAAAAAAAAATGGAATTAAGAATTAAAACGTGAATTGAAATTGAGATATGAGATTGAAAGCTTGAACCAAAGGTTCATGAATTGATTAAAGATAATATAGATGATATATGATGCCATTTGATGAAAGACTATTGTCGAGATATGAAATTAAAGCATAATTAACACATATGACTTATATTGTTAGATGTTTGATGTCTATTATTTATTATAGTTTTATAATTTGAATTATGTTAATACCACTGAGTATAAACATACTCAACGTCACGGTTGTATTACTATAATTCAAATTATTTATTATTAAATGTTAAATGTCAAATTATGTATATGGTAAGAGAAATATGAGTTAGTGATATTGAGATATTTGAAATGTGTTTATGATGAGAAGGAACTTAGAAAGGTATGAATGGAAGTTCATGATATGTATGTGATAATGTACGAAATGAGATAATCAATAGTTGAGAAATGATGAAACGTGAATGAAATGAAAGTTTATATTGTGATAAGCTTATCTATGTTTGTGTGGCATTCATATGATAGTATGTGTCTGACGTGTTTGGTTAAGTAAATGCTATGAGTAAATTTACTCAAAATTCATGGAATGTATGTTTAAGTACACTAGCTTGAAATTGATAATTGAAAAGTTCATGTAACATAATTATGTATGTTAATTTGTTTGAAGTGAATTAGTAATTGTGATGATATGATGTTGATGATAAACGCTAAGTTATATGTGTGTATTTATGAGAGCACAGTTAGAGGATTTACGACCTTACCCTCTTACCAATGTAGTATTTTATAACGAAAATTTACAAAAAAAAAAAAATATGTATGAATAAGTTCACAAATGTGAAACTAAAGAGTACAGTAATGGAATAATTAATAATGCAGACGGAGTTGAAAATAGTTTGACAAGTGAATACAGTTTTGAAAAAAGATATCAGATTATTCTAAAGATCATTCAGATTACGTAATGTCACGGTTAAAGAAAAAGTTAACCGCGGCTAGTCGACTTATTCAAATATGATGTTTGAAGTATGTGTTTGCTAAAATTTTTCCGGAATTGGTTTTCGTTAGTGAATGGAATGATGCAGGGTTTATGATGACAGAATTAGTCAGAAAAATGATAATTGATTAGTAAAGATGTTTGTGTGTGATAGTTACAGTTGAAACGAATATGATCATCTTTTCTGGGTATTCTATATATTTTTTTATCCTCAGAGATATGTGTGTGGTTGTTCAGTCTCTGGTGGAGTTCTGATATTTTGAGAATCCTAGTTAATTATGATGTTAGACGGAAGCCCTATTGGTCTGGTCGGTTTATGATCGTCATTTCTTCATCTTTTTGGAATTCTATTTTAATATGTTGGAAATGAAGTTAATGGTAAAATTTTATGTGAGACGTTCTTATGTTTCTACTGATTATGATTTTGTTTTATACATGCGGGAAATATATTATCTCTGTTATGATAGAAGTCCAGAGTCGGTAAGCAGTGTTTTTCTTTTGGCTTTCTTTGAGAAATTGTCAAGATCTTTATTATCTTCTTGTGAGTTAGATGTACTCGTGATTGCACGAGCGTTACGTAATATTTTTGAGTTCATGTTCAGATGTCTATTTGTTAGTAAGTAAGCCGAACATTAAGAACATTTAGAATTATTGCAGTCAGTGATAATACTAGTGTGTTATGAGATAGAATGACTATAGATTTCGAATTGGGATTGTCATTAACATTGGAAGAGAAAATGTTATTTAGTTTATGGTTGTTCATTTGACAAAGAAAGATCTGTATGATCATTTCAGTAGGTACAGAGTTTTCATTTGACAGATCAGCTGAGTATATGTGTCCCTGAGAGGGTAATTTAGAATTTTGACAATATGTTCCCACATTGTGTTCTAGAGTTCAAAGGTGACTGGAAAAAGATATTCGAGGTTAAATCAACATTGTGATTCTGAGTAGTAAAAGTGTTTTATGAGTGTTGAAAGCAACTTTTTCTGGTAAGATTTTCGGGGACGAAAATCTTTAAAGGGGGGAGAGTTGTAACAGTCTAATATTCAGTGGTGTCGGAACAGTGATTCGAGATCACTAAATCAGAAAAATGAGTAGGAAATATTATTAATTTGGTGAGTATAATTTAAATGTGAAGTTAGGAAAAATTTTGAAATAGTGAATAGTGTACTAAAAATATATATATTAAAATAATTAGAATAAAAACCGACGTATCGAGACCTTGAGAATTTTAAATCAATCCATAAATTTTAAATCAAGAAATTTTAAAATCGATAGCTAATTGAACAAAAATGACTAAATTGTATCAAATGCAAAATTGTGAGAAATGATTAAATAGCTTAAATGATAAAAGAAAGAGGGTTTAAAAGGCAAATAGACCCAAGGTCTATTTGGGCTGGACGGCAAGGGCATGAAATCAGCAAGAAAATAAGGAGAATTAAGGAAAAAATTAGAAAATTGCAAAATTTACTTAATAAAGCTAGGACTAAAGTGGAATTATCTAGATTTCTGTTTATTTTTCTGCATTCTCATCAGCAAAGACACCATGGAAGAATTCCCTTAAGCTGATTTTTCATATTTTTATTGCAAGTAAGTTTAATTCTTGCTTATTTCTTGAAATTTTTGTGTTTTTGTGACTTTTACAACTAGGTCCACTTGTTGAATTCATTAGTTTTTGATTCTATGAAAGAAATTGAAAGTTACTATGAATATGTTCTGGAAGTATATGATGATTTGGAATGGAATTAGAGCTTTAAATTGTTTATATGCTGATTTTATTGAAAGAATTGAATAGAAAGTGAATTTTTGGGACCTAAATTGTAAAAGAGTTTGAAGTTAGAGTTTTATGTGGAAATTCTGAATTTCAATAGTTATTAAATAACTTATAATGTCTAGGAAAAGTATTAATTAATAAAATTAGCTTAATTGAGGGGTTAATTGAGCAAGGATTTAATTGTATGAACTGTGAAATTTGGGGCAAAATGAAAATCAACATTTTGCACTAAAACATTTTTGGACAGCAACAATAGTCTAACTTTGAAAAATCATAAAAAAGTTTTAGAAATCGAATTAGAGGATGAATAAAATATGAAATTAAAGCTTATTGAGTCTAGTTTCTTATAGAAGAAATGGTGTAAGCAATGGAATTGTAAATCATGAGATATAATAAGTTTTGTGATACAATGTCAGAATGATTTCGGGTTCCCCTGTTCTTACTTTGGAAAATCATCAAAAATTGGAGAAAAATAATTAAAGGATTAAATTTATATGTTTAAAATCCTTAATGAGTCTATTTTCAATAAAAATAAGCAGAAACATCATCCGAATCTCGTACGATGAGATAATTAATTCTTAGTGAAGAAGGGTCGGAACTGTCAAATAGCAAAACAGGGATAACTTTAAAGAATAAATTGTACTTATTGGCTAAACCTGTAACACCCCTCGCCCGTATCCCTCACCGGAAAAGGGTTCGAGGTGTTACCCGACTTAAACTCAGTCAATCACACAAAAACCCTGCCGAAAAATTTCAATCTATTTAAAACCTTTCTTTTCACATGTAATCTGTCCCATATATGGGCTTACAAGGCCCAAAACATCACTAGCCAACATAAGCCAATTTACATAGCCAAAACACTTTATCAATACAAGCCACCAACTTTGGCTAACTTATAGTATCACATACTCAACATTTAAAACCCTATACATGCCATAGACTCAAATACTAGGATTTACTTACACCAATAGCGTGAGCTCGATAAATTGTGATAATATCTCCGCGAACTACAACCCGAGCAAGTAACTGGAGCCAACAATCTATAAAACAAAGGAATGTAACAACGAGTAAGCTTTCATAAGCTTAGTAAGTTTTAAGCAATGCAAACAAATAAACACAATTATACTTGATTATTCAATTTCTCAAGAGGCCATATTCTAGGTATATTGCCATCCGTGAATACATACAAACACATAATGCACGTTCAGCATTCTTATCACACTTAATCTGAATTCGTATAACATAATTAAATCAAATACTTTCACATACTTTCACACCCTGACCCGGTGTATCATGATCATAGATATAGTTATAACATTTATTCACGTATGTATCACATTACATACTTATGATTCACTTCAAATCAAACTCACATATGAGTACATAATGTGTACCTGGCCCACTTAACATATTGAATGTATTCATTTGTCAATCTAATACGAGGTACCTTAGTCTTAGATTTTCTCAAATCATCGGCATTTTACCGCTAGGCTCAAGGCCGATTATCATTTCACCGGCATTATAGCCTGCTAGGCTCAAAGGCCCGAATAATCAAATCAACAAGTTCCATATAACATATTCATATCAATTAAGTACTAACATCATTCGAACGTATATAATTATACATCTCAAACACTTTTCTTTCATCTCATTTTCACATTTAGCATTTGATAGCTTATGCATAACATTTCACTCATATTCATTTCAAACTTATCATTCGATTATAAAAGCACATTGCATATTTACCAACATGATTATACTTGCCATTAGGCCATATATATAAGCATGATACAATACACTATCATTTCATCTTTAACATTCGGCTAAACCCTTATCTTACAAGGAACACCGAATTCACATAACATATCATTTCACCGGCATTACGCCTGCTAGGCATGAAGGCCCGAATACACATCACTGGCACAAAGCCTGCTAGGCACAAAGGCCCGAATACACATCATCGGCACTAAGCCTGCTAGGCACGAAGGCCCGAATACACATCATCAGCACGAAGCCTGCTAGGCACGAAGGCCCAAATATAATACCAAAGACTAGGCTCGGGATTTAACCGGATATATTACCAAGACGAAGCTCATGGATTTAACCCGGATATATTACCAGCACAAAGCCTGCGGGATTTAACCCGGATATATTACCAGCACGAAGCCTGCAGGATTTAACTCGGATATAATTCCAGCATATAGCCTGCGGGTCTTTAGGCCCGGATAGACATCAAATATCATGCATATTTAATCATATATTAACACATCTCATTCAACATATCACATTAGTAGTCATTTGCAACACTCGAATATAAGCTCCATATGAACACCATCATTTACATTTCGGTTCAAAAGTCTTACATAAATATCACATATCCATTTCACCATTCAAACTTAACCCATAGTGACCATTCGACTATAAGTCATATACATAAATTATTTATCGCACAACTTAATTCAAGTAGAACCAAAAGGTCACGATTCACCTAATATATACCTATTGCTCACTGATTCGTACACAACCTTTCAAATTAGCAATTATAAGATGGTTCCGTACATAGCCCATCCTTATCGATAATTTACAATGGTTTTACCCGTACTCACATATATGTCATAGGCATTTTTACCTATGCTTCTCAATTCACATTCATGATTCAATTCCAATTGATTTAACATGCATAAGTACATATCGCATACCTGAATAATTTACTTTACGGAACGAATCCACGTATCGTATTAGCCCATAGTCTTATAGCACCACACTTTTAATAGTTTACCTCGTCGAAGTTCACATTTAATCACTTTAGTGCCAAGCCATATTCGGCTACCACAAAGGACTAATAATAATAATTTTATACACATCATGGTTTCCATTAGGTATTTAATAATCACAACTCGTGATATCTCCACCAGCACATATGCGGCATAGTTTATTCATTGTAACACTCATTTAGTGCATCAAATTTCCAAATCCAATTCAACTTAAGCATAATAGCCATAATCGCTTATAGCCTTAAATCATTACATATTCGCACATTAACTAAATAAAATTTACATTCCCTTTTCCATATTAATTTAACTCTTGGGCATGTAAAAAGGAATCAAGCTTAAACACTTAAGAACTTACCTTGAATGTTGCAGAACGATTACAACGGCTATTTGATTACTTTCTCTTTTCCCTTATCCGAATTTTGCCCCTCTATGCTCTTGAGCTTAAATTCAAAGATTTTAAACTAGTCATTATTCGACTATTCGAGCATCACTTTCAAAATATAATATATATATATATATATTTGACTTTCACACCTACTGATCATAGTAAGCTTATAAGAAATCAATAAGCAACTCAATAACAATTTTTTGTCAATGTTTACCACATAATCATAATTTCATTGCAAGCTGTCTTCCTGAGAAACAATCACTAAATCATTTATAACTGGAGATACAAAACTCTAAATCAAGTGTCGTTAATTTTCCCTGAAAATAGACTCATATATATTTTATCCATAAAATTTTCCGAATTTTTGGTTTGGCCAATCAATACCAGATTTTTCTTAAATTTTCCCCTGTTTCACTGTCTGACTAATCTGACCACTCCTCACTACGAATCAATTTTCTCATTGTACAGAATTCAAAATATGTTCTCGTTTATTTCTTTTGAAACTAGACTCATTAAGGATTCTAAGCATATAAACTTCATCTTATGACCGTTTTTGTGCAATTTATAATGATTTTATAAAAACAGAACAGAGGATCTAGAAGTTATTCTGACCTTGTCCCACATCACTTCAAATATCTCATTATCGGTAATTCTTTTGCTTACACGGTTTCTTTTATAAGAAACTATACTCATTAATATTTAATTACATAATTTATTATGCTTCTAAATCATATCCCACAATTTATGGTGATTTTCCAAAATCACGTTACTGTTTCTGTCCCAAGCAGATTTATTACCAAATCACTCTTTCACACATATATACCTTGCATGCATGTTATTTAAACATGCATATCACAAATCAATCATCACATACCTATAACTTCACTTAAGAATAATCTCCATTTCATCATTTTAAAGCACAAACATTACTCAATATTATCCAAGTTCACATTCGGCCATAATACACACAACATGTTAGCCGATTTTCCCCCTTAGCATCTAAGGCACATGCATCCTCATTTGGTTGGCTCAACTTCACCTATCTTCCATTATTCATCAAAAGAACATGAAACAACAACCATTTCCCTCATTTCAATTCATGACCAAATGTCATGAGTTAAGGTAGAATCAAGAAGAACTCATGAACATCAAGATAGAAGTAAACTACCATGAACTTACCTTGGATTTTTCTTCCCCTAGTGACCGAATTTTTCAAGAGCTTTTCCTCTCTTGCTCTCCTCTTTTCGGCTATGAAGAACAAGAACGAACAAAAAACCTTGTCCTTTACTTCCTTTTGTTATTTTATTACTAACATTTTATGACACAAAATAACATATATTATTTGTGCCATACTTATGCCATAATTTCAATAAAAAAAATTGCACAAATGCTTATCATGCCCATCATGGCCGGCCACTACGTTTTAAGGTGGGAAATTTGACATGCAAATCCACCTATTTCATACTATAAGTTATTTGGCCACTACAAATTAGCCTATAGCATTTTCAAAAATTTTCACATGAGTCCTATTTCATAATTTCACTCACAAATGGCAAGATCAAATCATGAAATTTTCACAAATGCACTTTCACATGAAATAAACATAGAATATAACATCTAATTATTTTTGTGACTCGGTTTTGTGATCCCGAAACCACTTTCTGACTAGGGCCAAATTAGGGTTGTCACAAAACCAAAAATTCTAAAAATTTTATGGTAATAAGATATGTAAGTCTAGTTTCAAGAAAAATTAACGGATCTTAATTTTGAGTTCTGTAGCTTAATATTTAAATAATTTAGTGACTATTATGCAAATGTATAGTTTTGAATATACATATAAGTAAATAGTGAAATTATTGATAATGTTACTTGTAGCATGTTATACAAATTAAAGATGTGGAATGGAGAGGAGGAGGAAAATATGTATGAATACTCAGCTAGCATGGCTAATTTGCATGTTTAGGCTCATGGACTAAATTGAATAAAAGTAAAATTTTATGGGAAATTTTGTAAAAATGTTAGAAATGACCAATTTGCATGAAATAGATTATTTTATTATTTAAAATTACAAAATTGAATGAAATTATTAATTTAGCTCAAGATCAGGGAAAAACATGTTTTAAGGATTAAATTGAAAAGAATTTTATTTTATTTTAACCTAAGGATGAAACCGTCATTAATTAAAAGTTTAGGGATAAAATGGTAATTTTGTTTAGAGCATTAGTTGAATGTATTACAATATGAAATAAATGAAAACGACGATCAAATTTCTTTATAAAGATCTGGATGACTCAAATACGAGACTTGAACATGGAAAAGAAAAGATATCGGATTAATGAAATTATAAACATGTGCAAGCAACGAGGTAAGTTAGTGTAACCTGAATTGTATTTTTAAATGCATGAAATATCGATATAATGAATTACCTGATTTATGTTTATGAAGAAATGGCAAGAGAATGATATTTATCATGGTATGTAAATAGGTGATTATTTTTGATACGTTGATACAAGGAAATTAATTAAATTGAGACAAGTAATAAATTCAAGTAAAACATATCGAGAAAAATAAGTACATTAAGGGACAATATGTTTGATTTTAATTGGTTCGAAATATGAACGTTAGATGAAACGAAATATCTGATAAATAAATCGGTAACTCCGGTAATGCTCCGTAACTCTATTCCGGTGACGGATTCGGGTTAGGGGCGTTACAATGTGGGCCATCCAAAGTGCCTTCGAGAGGTGGAGCTAATTATATGCTAACTTTTATTGATGATTTTTCCAAAAAAGTTTGGGCGTTCTTCCTGAAGTAGGCATTTAAGTCTTGGAAAACAATGATTGAAAAATAGACGGGAAAACAAATAAAAACACCTCTGCACAAACAATAGTTTAAAGTTCTGTTCTGATAAGTTTAATGAACTATGCAAGTCAGAAGGGATCATGAGACACTTGACAGTTCGTCATACTCCACAACAAAACGGTGTTGCAAAATGAATGAAATTTTTTTTTTCATAAATAATAAAATAAACTGCATGAACTTAGCTCAATCAAATACTGATATTGATGTTTTATTTGTATGCAATGATTTGGTCTAATGAATTTGTCCATTTAGATTGTATCCATGTGAGATAATGCTAAATAAAAAATAAAAGGAAGAGACGAATTTATATTACAAAAAATGATATAAAAAAATGATTAGGAAAAAAAGGGGGGTAAAATTAGGTATATGGAATCTAATGGCTATAAGACAGCTCTTGTCTATCCTTTGAGGAATAATTCTAGAATCCAATTGAATCTAAGACATGAATAGTTGGTTTACGTTATGTAAGAAACACATATATATGGGATATTAGATATTGACTAGTTATATACGAACATATTGACTAGTTATATACGAACTCAAAATATATCTAATCCAACCTACTCTTGTGGAGTTAGATAGGTATTCCAATAGAAGAATAGAAGTTCCTCTGTTTCGTCTTTGCTTTGAATTGAACGAATAAAGAGATAAAATAAAGACAAAAACGAAGTATTCAAAGCAAAGAATGGGTTGGAAAAAAGAAAGGGAAGAACAAAGGATGTGCGGATTCAAAAAAATCTAGTGGATAGGACCTAAAAAAGATGTCGAAATAGTTCGACGGTTCAATAATCTTCTCGCTTCCATTCGGAGTTCTTAGTTACTTGGCGAGTTGAATCTTAGCGATGGAATAATATAATTAAGTCAAAATTCATTGGATGATTGTATCATTAACCATTTCTTTATTTTGGTGCGAGGAACTTATCATGAATCCACCGATTTCGCCGCCTGCGTTATTCTTCTTTGGGTTGGTCGTCGGCTTGCTTCTATTGATCCTTTACATGTAAGGCCGATTGCTCACGCAATTTGGGATCCTCATTTTGGTCAACCGCGGTGGAAGCTTTTACTAAAGGGCGCTCTGGTCCAGTGAATATCGCTTACTCGGTGTTTATCGGTGGTGGTATACAATCGGGTTACGTACTAATGAAGATCTTTATATGGAGCCTTTTTCTATTATTTCTTTCGCTCTATCCTTAATAGCGGGTTGGTTACACTTACAACCGAAATGGAAACCGAAGCGTTTAGTGGTTCAAAACGCCGAATCTCGTCTCAATCATCATTTGTCGGAAAAAACTATATTGATAAAAATCATTTTTATGAATTTATTGCAAGACATCAAAAGATGACTGAAAATAAAGACAAAAATCATTATGATTTGTTTGTTCCTGAAAATATTTTATCCCCTAACCACCGGCGAGAATTGCGAATTGGGTATGGCTTCGACTATTCCTCAAGCCCGTCAATTAGTTAACCATAGACATATTTTAGTTAATGGGCGTACAGTAGATATACCAAGTTATCGCTGCAAACCCCGAGATATTATTGGTGTAACGTGTATCCCTCTCTGCTCGGTCATGGAATAGATGAAATAAATCAAAAATGGATTTTGTTCAAAAATGAAATCTTATTGAAGCGCCAGTTCATCCTTGAACCATATCACATCCCGATCGATGAAATAGGATGAATTGAGACGGTATTTTGTAAATACGTAATTATCTTGAATATATTAACTATTTCTTTATTTTCCGATCGCTGGAAGGGACAAAAGAAACATCTTGTTCTTTCTTCAATAATTTCGATCTCTAGTGGACCTCTCGGTAGGGTTCAAACCCGGATGAAGTTCGACCATCTATCGAGAAAAAGAACGAATGGATCTTGTAGGATTCCCAAGAAATTCTTCGATTTCTTCCTAAGCGGATGAATCAATCCCACGAGCCTCTTATCCATTCTTATTCGATCACGCGGGGGCAAGGCAAAATAGAAAAACTCACATTGGGTTTAGGGATAATCAGCTCGAATCGATGACTTCCACCATGTCAAGGTGACACTCTACCGCTGAGTTATATCCCTTCCCTGCCCCCATCAAGAAATAGAACTGACTAATCCTAAGTCAAAGGATAGAGAAACTCAATCCCTTAGAAGGTATCGTTAAAAGATCATCAATTCCTAATGAAATGGATGTAGCGTTGGCTTCTTCGGAAACCCAGAGCTTTTACTTGATCCAGGATGTGTGATGTATATGCCATTCCGAAGTGATCTATTAATCTGCTAATAAGCCGTTTAATTGCAGTTCCATCTATCACTTTATTGTGAAATACTATATTGGCCCGTTCTGCCATAAATACCCCTTATTCCGCTGAGTGGACTTCGCCAATGGGTTTGAGTCAATGATTGGAAAACTTCCTTTTCTCGATCTTGATTTATGAATTTCAACTAAGTATCGTAAGTAAATTGGTCCCGGTTGTTCAATCATTTGATAACCAGAGTCATTCTTTGATAAATGATCACTATGAGTCAGACTCAATAAAATTTGATCAATCCTTTTTTCTGTCGTTAAGGTGGAGAACTGAACCAAGAATTCTCTTTCTTTATCATCAATTGAATCACCGTCATGACCGAGATTCTATTTTCTCATCAATCCAATCACCGCCACGCTTTTTCTTTTTCTTATCAATGAATAGATCTCTTTACTTGTATGACTTAGATGTCTCGTATTTCTCGAAAAAATGATTCGATTGACGGGATTTGGTATATACTTATGAGATCGATGATATCGATGATATTGATATTCAAATATTTCTTCTCAGAATGTATTGATTTGACCCCATAAGCGGGACCACCACCCCATAGCATGTTGCCGCCAAAAACAGAACCCCGTATTTCTTCTAGAGAATCTCCTTCTAGTTGCTCTTCATGAAGCTTCTCGCAATTTGATTGATTTATTTATTCCTTTTCTACATACGGAAGAAGAAAACTTACATTTAGAAAACAATCAACACGATGTTACTTTACCTTTTTTTCCATTTCATGATAGATTAGTTAAACTAACAAAAAAAAAAAGAAATAGCATTGAAATATATTTTATTGACCAATCGAATTGCCTCCGGGATCTATAATTGTCTCAAAAAGTCCAATATACATACATTATTGGACCTTTTGAATAACAAATCGAAGACCTTATGAAAATTGAACACTTTCGCATAGAAGATGTAAAACAAATATTGGGCATTCTAGAAAAGAAGTAGAAAAAGCATTTGAAATTGATTTATCAAAATTTTTAATCCAATGGATTTTGAACCTTCAAAGACAATCCATAGATTTGGACCGAATTGAATAAATGTATCTAGGAGATTTCACTTTACCTTTGAAGTGACTACTCCCTAGATACGCACATCATGATATTTTTTTTTTAATTGATTCAATTTAAAAAAGACCTAAAGTTAGGGATTTATCAATCGGTAATGTTGCTCCAATACCCAACCAAAGGGCTACTGCAGTACCAATCAAAAAAACGGTTGTCGCCATCGACGATTTAAATGGATTTTGGAATTTATTAACATTTTCCAAAAACGGTCATTAATAATCCCGCAGTCTTGAAACCATTAAAAGAACATCCAATAACTTGTAAGGTCTTGTCTGAAGTATTTGAAATACAGAAAGAAATACCATTCGTGTAATATTTCCAAAGGAGTTGCAAATGGATCCATGGGTTCACCAATCATTGAAGGTTCTAGAATCGCTAAGCCCACGTTACAAGCAATAGTACCGAGAATTACTACTGGAAAAATATATAAAAGATCATTGGGCCATGCGGGTTCCCCATAATAATTATGACCCATACCTTTAGCTAATTTAGCTCTTAATATAGGATCGTTCAAGTCAGGTTTTTTTGTTATTAGGATAGGTGAATTTTTATAGATCTATCCCCCAAAGGAACCGGACATGATAATTAATTCATCAAGTTGATGATAAAATACATGGGCGTTCCAATGGACATTATGCACTTGTTACACAACAACCACTCAGAGGAAGGTCCAAGCAAGGAGGACAACGGGTAGGAGAAATGAAGGTTTGGGCTCTAGAGGGATTTGGTGTTGCTCATATTTTACAAGAAATGCTTACTTATAAATCTGATCATATTAGAGCACAGAACGATCATGGAGAAAGTTCGATGCATGTTGTCGAATGCTAACTTACCGAAATCGTTTTAGGCTGAAGCAACCTTTACTGCATGTTTTTTGATCAACCGATCTCCATCCATTGCTATTGAGATAAAGACTTCACAAGATGTATGGCCTGGTAATCCTGCTAATTATTTTGATTTAAAGATCTTTGGGTGTCCTGCGTATGTTCATATTGATAATGGAAATTTGGAACCGAGATCCATTAAATGTGCTTTTCTTAGTTATAAAGCTGGAGTAAAAGGGTACAAGTTATGATGTTCTGAAAATAAAAAAGTTGTGATTAGTAGAGATTGTTTTTTTATGAAACTGCTATGCTACCTAACTTATTTCTTAAAGAATCTTCCAATAAAGAACATCAAAAGCAGGTGGAGCATCAGATTAATCCAGAATCTACAACAGAGTGGACTCCTCAAGTCAGTACAAAAATTCAGAATAGAGTTGCTTTTTCACCATAATACTCTATCGCCAAAAACAGAACTAGAAAAGAAATTAAACCTCCAAAGAAGTATGCCGAGGATGATCTTGTTACTTATGCTTTAAATGTGGCTGAAGATATAGATGCAAACCAAGAGCCATCTAATTATTCTAAGGCGGTTAGCTGTGAAGATTCAGAAAAATGGATGTTTGCTATGCAAGAGGAGATGGAATCACTCCATAAAAATAGAACACGGGATCTTGTGAAACTTCCTTAAGGTAAAAAGGTTATTCGTTGTAAATGGGTGTTTAAAAAGAAAGAAGGGGCTCCAGAAGTTGAAAAACCTAGATATAAAGCAAAGCTTGTTGAAAAGGGCTACAATCAAATTCCAGGAGTAGACTTCACAGATGTATTCTCCCTAGTTGTGAAGTATAGTTCGATTCGAGCTTTGCTTTGTATTGTGGTCATACATGATTTGGAGCTTGAGCAGTTAGATGTAAAAACTGTATTTTTGCATGGAGAATTTGAGGATGATATTTACATGCAACAACTAGAGGGTTTTACATCTCAGAAAAAGAGAATTATGTTTGCTTGCTGAAAAAGTCCATTTACGGTTTGAAACAATCACCAAGACAGTGGTACAAGAGGTTTGATTCATTTATTACTTTTCATGATTTCAAAAGAAGTTGTAATGGCCTAAATTCAAGGTTATCGGAACAGTGGTTTCGTAACCACAAATTTGATTTAAAGAGAAATTTATTTTAATATTATTGCATGAATATTTATATAATAGGAAAATCATATGAAAATATCGATAAAAAAAATTTACCGATTTAGTGGTTAGTTAGAAAAAGAAATTATTGAAGAAATTGGGTAAAAATAAAGTATCGAGATCTTGATCTCATAAAACCGAGTCAGAAATATTTTTATAAATATTTATGAAATGTTAGTGATGTGGTATTAAAATTTCGTTAGGAAATTTTAATATTTGGGTAGTCAATTAAATGAAAAGGACTAAATTGTAAAAGGTGTAAAAGTTTCTAGAATGATTAAATAGCTTAAGTGTCTAATGAGAAAGGATTTAAAAGGAAATTAGACCCAAAATTTATTTGGGCTGGACGGCAAGAGCATGAAATCAGCAGGAAAATTGATGATTTAAGGGCAAAATAAGAATATTGCATAATTAACTAAATAAATATAGGACTAAATAGGAAATATCTAGATTTCTCTTAATTTTTCTTCATTCTCATCAGAAAAAATGCCATAGGAGGGGTTCTCTAAGCTGGTATTTCATAATTTTTGCACCAAGTGAGTTAATCCTTGCCTATTTCTTGTAATTTTTGTGTTTCTAAGACCTTTACAATTAGGTCCTACTATTAAATTCATTAGTTTTTGATTTCATGGATGAAATTGAAAGTAACCATGGTTGAGTGCTGTAATTTTATGATGAAATAGAATGAAATTGAAGCTTTAATTTGTTTATGAGATGAATTTATTAGGTAATTTCAATAGAAATTGATTTTTAGGACCTAATTGTGAAAATATTTGGAATTAAAGTCTAGTGCTGAAATTATGATTTCCAAAGGTTGTAAAATAGTTTAAGGTGATAGAATAAAGTGTTAATTGAGAAAATTCATCTCCATTGAGAGGCTAATTGAGTAGGGACGAAATTATCATTTATTAAAAGCCTAGGGGAAAAATGGTAATAAACAGCTTGCTCTAAAACAGTTTTGGACAGCAGCAGTAGACTAACTTTGAAAAATCACCATAAATCGTATAAATATAATTAGAAGATTAACAAAATATGAAATTAAATCTTATTGAGTCTAGTTTCTCATAGAAGAAACGATGTAAGCAATGGATTTGTAAATCTTGAGATATAATAAATTTTGTGAGATAAGGTCAGAATGAATTCGGGTTCCCCTGTTCTGACTTTTAAAAATCATAAAAAATTTAATACAAATAATTAGGGGCTTAAATTTATATATATATAATCCTGAATGAGTCTATTTTTAAGAGAAACAAACTAGAACATCATTTGAATCCTGTATGAAGAGAAAATCTATTTTCAGTGAAGAAGGGTCAGAACTGTCAGACAACAGAACATGGGTGACTTTAAAAAATAAACTGTACTGATTGTATAAACCAAAAATCCTGAAAAATTTATGGTAAGAAGATATGTGAGTCTAGTTTCAGGAAAAATTATCATATCTTAATTTTGAGTTCTTTAGCTCAGGATAAAAATAATTAAGTGACTATGACCCAAGTAGACAGCTTTGAATGAACTATAAATAATAGTGGAATTATAGAGAATGTTGCATATGAACATGAAATGTATTAAATTGATAATTAAATTTATTTATTTAGATCCAGAAGATTCA